>NW_015151555.1:0-2442 GCF_000732505.1 Cyprinodon variegatus | reverse complement strand
AAGCTGTTGAGGTCTTGTGCGAAATTCTGTTCCTCCCGTGTCGGGAGCGTGCATCTTCACGGCGCTTCTGATAGATTTCAGGTTTCATTTGCTCTTTATTTCCCATAGATATGGGAGGAGGAGAGGAGCTGCCTGAAATAATCCGTTCCCCCTCCATAACATGGGAAGAAATTAATGTACCTTTATTTCTCTCATCAACAACAAATCCTCTGGATTTGGTGACATTTGATCATTATTTTCCTAAACTGAAGGAGAGGAACCATAGATTTTAGCCGACTGAAATAATTGGTTCCCCCTTTGATTATGTTTATAAAATGTATTTTCTGTTTAAATGTTTACCTAACAATTTGCAAATATTCCAAAACAAAGGTTTGTGAGGGTTTTACAAGGTTAATTATTTTGGTTTTAGTTTTTTTTAACTGGGTGTTTTTTTACTATTTTAGCGATGCCAGTCAGGTATCCCTCCTTTTTTAAACCAGTCACAAAAGAACCAGACACTTCTGTGTGTAGACCTTTTCAAATAATGAACGAAAACTTTTCACAAATACACCAACAAAACATTTGGCTTAACAGTTCTTGTATTTGAGAAAGAAAAATTAAATATATAGCCGTCAAAAAATAATCACAAAATTCTTCCCCACAAAATAAATGCCCATTTGTATCCAAGGTAGAATGGCTGCAATATAAATCGCCCCACAGCAAGAGCTGTGAATAAACAAAAGAAAAAAAACAACATAGGAGCCTATACACAACTAAAGTCCTACAATTGCATAAAAAACACCACAAACAAACATACATAGTATTACGGAAGAGGATTAGGGCCACTGAAATAAAAAAAGTGAACTGATTTTTAAATTTTATTTCAGTTTAACATGGGAAAAAAAAAAGAATTCTGACTTTTTTCTCAGAATTCTGAGTGAATTCTGACAATAAAAAAGTCAGAATACTGAGAAAAATGTCATTATTCTGAGAAAAAAGTCAGAATTCTGACTTTTTTCCCATACTAAACTGACATAAAATGTAAAAATCGGTTAACTTTTTTTTTTTTTTTTCCACTGGCCCTAATCCTCCTCCGTATAGAATGGACTTACAGGTCAGATGAGAAACAAATCTTGCTTAGAGGCAGGAACTGGATCAGGTTTTCTGTTGTTGGTTTCACTAGATTAATATATTTAAATTTTATTTTATTTTTTGTAAAGGGGCAAAATGATTAATTTTATATATTCAGTAAGTGTAGCACTAATGGAGGATGTTTAACTGTGACGTGACAAACCAAAAATACTGGACTTTGTTTTCCAAGTTTGAAGATGTTTCGTTTTCCATCCATTTATAAAGATCATCAAACCAACAGCCATATTTATTTTAACCATTTTGGATTTCAAAATATAAAATAATAAATATCTGAAACATAATATAGAAAAATTATGAGTTTTAAAATCCAAAGAATTTGTTGTTGATGAAGAGAAAAATAAACACAGGTAAAGATATGCAGGTAAATTTATTTCTTCCCATGTTATGGAGAAGGAACAGATGATTTAATTCAGCTGAAATATCCATTCTCTCCTCTCCTCCTCCCATATCTTTGGGAAATAAAGAGCAACTGTTTCCAAATTCTGAAAAATTTGTTATATCTGATAGCAGGTCATGAACTAGAAAGTTCCTTAATCTGGTAATCTGTCATATTTTACATTAGAATAGGATTTACCAGAAAGTCTACACCAGGGGTCACCAACGTGGGGCCCGTGGGCACCAAGGGGCCCTCAAGGACAACATGGGGTGCCCTCAGCATCTTTTGAAAACAGAACAATTCACCAGTGGACTAAATCTGAAATGTTATTTTTTACTGAAGCTCTTATTTTGAAGCATTTATGAAGCATTTTATCATATCAATAAATTAGAACATTTGATGATTTATATGGATTTCATAATGAGAATATCTAAAAGCAAATTAAAAATGAAAAGAAACAATAGAAATATGTTGATTATCTATGAAGTTCAGGTGAACGCCGACTCCTCTAGTTCATAGGTCAGTATTAGTAGCCCGTCCTATGACCCATAAAGTAGCCCTCACCTTTAAAAAAGTTGGTCTACACTCTCATCTACACCCTCAGGGCCCCTGATCCTAGAATCCTAGATCCGCCCCTGTCACCAAATGAATCCTAATCCTAAAGTAATTCCTTTCCCCCCGCGGAATTAATTAATCTATTTAAGTGTAATCTGAAAATAATTGTAGTAGTTCTTCATGTACTGTGAACAAAAATTAATAAAAATTAAATCATATTACATAAACTTAATAAAACAAATTGTAGAATCCTCTCCCTATAAATGTTTAATGTTTTTTTTTTAAACTAATGTGTGTAGTGGACGTAGTGATGGACTTTTGTTGTTGTTTTATGAACAAAACTACAACAAAAACCGGACTAAATCGGGAAATAAAACAGC
>NW_015151554.1:250185-251644 GCF_000732505.1 Cyprinodon variegatus | reverse complement strand
CCCTATAATGTATTTTTTTTTCTCTAAAATGAAACTTTCTCTCACCTAAAATCTAACTTATTTAAAATGTGAATTTCTTTCTTCAAATGTTATTTTGTTTTTTAATTGTTAATGTGTTTTTGAATTGTAAATGTGTTTTGCACTTCTCAGCCACCGTAACATACAGTATACAGAGTGCGTCCACATAGGACAGCTTTTTTCTTATATTATTATTATTATATTCTACGAACCACTAGTAAACCTGTAAATTGAGAGTGAAGTGTTGTGTTAGGAACATAAGGAACAATTATATCTCCGAAATGAGACAGAGATTGGCCTTTAAAGCTTTGCATAATCTGCCTCGGTTAGGGTTAGGTGTAGGGTTAGGGGGTTAGGGTGAGACAGAAGTGGAAAATAATCTTCACATGTCGGGATCTGCTCACTCTACATAGTCCGATCCCCTGTATATGCAGTCAGTGGGACATGGAAAATAATCGGATGAGATTAAAACGTAAAACACAACCGGTTTGACCCGGAATTAAGTGGTCACACACTTGCTTAGTAACTATTTTCTCTAAAAAGTTAGATAAAAACAGATTAGATAGAGCAATCTGACTTACAAAGTGTTTTCATATTGACAGAAGATTTCTGAAGGATTGATTTAATTACAGCAACCTTGAACGTCTGCAGTACATTTCCTTGCAACAGGAATAGGTTAATCTTATCTAAAATGGAAGTGGAAAGCAGAGAAAAAAAAAACTTCCTTAAATAACTTAGTTGGAACTGGATCTAACAAACAAGTTGAAGGCCAAGATGAAAATAATCATTTGGAAAGTATGAAAGCTCAACTAAACAGTAGTTTAAACACGGTTCAGGTTCTATATTTAACTCAGATGCTGCCTCATCCTCTAGAGATATAAAAAAACAATAACATTTAGAGGTGTGCCAATGATCTTAGTTGAATCTCTGCTAAGTTCAGCCTGGATGGGATCATATAAGAAGCCTTCATCAATGGAAGACATAAAATACATTTCACCACTACAGGAGAGGGAAGTAAGTAGGTTCAGAGCAACTACTACTTAGCGCTGAAATAGGAGTCAACCAACATTGAAAGCAATATCACAAAATACATACAGATGAAATGGGAGATAATTACAGATAAAGTAAATGTATGAGTGTAATTTGATGAAAAACATAATTGTTATTCCTCAAACTTATTCAATGTCCACAAATTTCTATCTGTATATGCATCAACTGTGTCTGGTACAATCCAGCAGTCCAGAAAAGAACATGACAGAAAATAAAAATTAAATATGAAAAGGCTGTGAAGTGAGGTAAGGTTGATCTTTGGTTTATTTGTGTAAACTTTACAAACTGAATTGTAGCATTTAGGGGCTTTATCTGATAAATACAATAGTTATATCTCCCACTCTGCAGAATCTGTTAGTTCAATCTCTAACGTTCTGCTCTCTCTGCTTTT
>NW_015151554.1:245911-247403 GCF_000732505.1 Cyprinodon variegatus | reverse complement strand
ATTGCTGAAGAGTCAATGAGTCGATGCAATCAACTGGTTTTCATTAGATAAAAACCTTTGACTGGATGATCTGGTGAACTTTGAAGTGCCTTGAGATGTTGTGAATTGGGACTATATATATAAATTGAATTGAACTATGTATGTTTGCCCACAAACAATAAATGTGCTTGTAGTTAGTTGATGTCCTATGTCTATGTTTAACATGATATACTGAAAGTAAAACCAAAATGCTTGCAATGGTGTGACATTAGTGCTTGTTATGCATACTAACAAACGGGGGTCTGTCACTGCCTCAGGTACCGGGCGCAGAAGAGATGGTCCTCTCTCACAGTAGTTGGCATCGAATAGCAGAGGGCATCACAGGAGCAACATCGTTGGACTCAGCATTCTATCAGAACAGGGTAGTTCTTAAAAAAAAATAAAAAAAAACGTTCACAACCTTTTCACTGCATTGGCTCTACCACACCCGTCCATTTGTTTTAATTAGTAATTGTAACAGCTACTGTTGTCGGTCTACAGCTTATGACTACATTCACTGTGGCATCATTAATCAGATCTAATATGTGATGCGAAGGTGTAGCTATGTCAAAGAAATGTGACCCCTGTGAAATAGAGTTGGAAATATCTTCACAAAATAAATCCAACTGAAGTGTTTCTGTCCTCTAGTCTGATGGTGCATTTAACCCTCATCTTTTGTCTCATCAGTTGTTGATGGTGTGCTGTCTCTTGCGGTGCCCTCTGCCCAAAAAATCATCAATGAAGCTGTTAGTGTACATTTCCTCCCCCCCTTTTAGTTATGACTTCATAGCACCACCTTTCGCTGCGATTTAAGCGGCTCGTCTCTTGGAGTTTGTCTCTATCATTTTTGCACATTGAGAGACGGACGTTTTTGTCCATTCTTCCAGCAAAACAGCTGGAGCTCGGTGAGGCTGGATGAACAGCAGTTTTCAGTTCTTTCCACAGATTCTCATTTAGATTCAGGTCTGGACTTCGACTAGGCCATTCAACACCTACACCTTTATATTGTTATTTGTGAACCATCATGCTTTATGTTTTGGATCATTGTCTTATAGGAAGGTAAATCTCTGTCCAAGCCTCAGATCTTTTGCAAATCCAAAAGGTTTTCTTCTAGAATGGTCCCGTCTTTGGCTCCATTCATCCTCCTATAAATTTGAACCATCTTCCCAGTCCGGGCTAAAAAGAAGAAGCCTCCACCATGTTTGAAAGTCAGGTTGGTGTGTTCAGGGTGATGAGCTGTGGCGCTTTTACACCAATCATATAGTTTTATATCACTGCCAGAAAGTTCGATTTTAGTTTCATCTGACCAGAGCACCTTCTGCCACATGTTTACTTTCACAGCAGGCTCTTGGACCTGCCTGCTGTGTTTCTTATCCTTCATGATGCTTTCTGCTCTTTAAACAGACATCTGAGACGATCACAGAGCAGACGCATTTATAAGGACACTTGATTACACACAGGTAGATTCTATTAT
>NW_015151554.1:241696-245153 GCF_000732505.1 Cyprinodon variegatus | reverse complement strand
GTTTGGTTGTTGTATAAATATTACTGCGCATGTCCAACATTTTGTTGCCTGTTTTCGCCTATTTTTGCTTTGGCACCACAGCGCCACTTACAGGCCTGGCTAACATTTTGCAGCGTTTTCATGCATTCGTGTGGATGATCACATTTATTTTACGTCTCCGTCTTTATTATGACAAACATTCTGGAAAATATTAGTGTTTCGTGTTCGTTTTGACTTCGTGTGGACGGGGCCTTAGACACCTAAGAGATCAGGAAAAGATAGATTTTGGGGTTCTGAAAATATTATACAGACTAAATGATTATTTCCAGTGATACCTGCAATTCTGCAGAACTTGTCTTGTGAGTATATGACTTAGAAACACCACAAACTTGTTCACAAACTGTTTTATTCTAATAGTGACATTTCTTACTGCACAAGAGGCGTAAGGAATGTTCAGCGTCAGATGTTCAATGTCACAAACATAAAGAAAGCTGCTATTCACATCAAAACAAAGTGCAGCACAGCCAATTAGCTCCCATGTGAGGACTTACCCTCGCTGTGCAGTATGAGGAATGTGTGGGCAACGAATATTATTGAGATACGAAATTGTCTAACATGAGAAACTGCAACTGTAACCGTGGTCTGATAACTCTGTCGACATAGCTGATGAAGGTTCTCAGTCATCCAGGTCATAGTTATTCCGTAAAAATTCAAAAAAATATCCACTGGACTTGGTTTTCAAGATTTGAAGACGTTTCGCCACCTCTCCAGGAAGCTTTCTCAATTCAAATCTGTCGACATAGATTAGTGCAGAGTAAGAAATCTCCATAAAAGGGAATGCCTTTTCACAACAGCTTTAGGATAACGTCAAGTAATTTGACTGATAATTTTGAGAGTCATGAGTCATGATTCTGAGATTGAAGTAAGAATTTTGAGATTAAAATCAACTCAGAATTCAAAGAATTCAATAGCCTGTTTTAGTGGCATTTTATGGTAAGTTGTTTGCTTGTTTTTCTTTTTTTTCTTTTTTTTGTTTAATGGCCTCAATCCTCTTCTGTTGATTAAGAGAGCAGTATACGACCCCCCCCCCCCAAAAAAAGTAGGAAAATTCTGTTTCTTATGTTGTTTTCTATTGTGTTACTCTATGCACTGGAAAAAAAAACAATCTAGAAATAATTTAAAATGTCTAAAATTAAGTGCCTTTACCCTTAATTTAGGTAGGTTAATGAGATGATATGCCAATGGAATGAGTATTTTTACGCTTAACATAAGATAATTAGATAAAATGCTTGTGAATTGAGACAATGCAATTGTTTTTTTCTTATTTTAAATATAAATTGTTTTGTTCCATTTGCCAAATGTATCTTTAACCTCCTCTTTCCAAGAAAAAAATCACTTATTTTAAGAAATAATGACTTATCTAGATTACGATTTTTTTCCAGTGTGCACTGCAAAAACCATCTAGAAATAAGTACAAAATTTCTTAAAATAAGTGTATTTACCCTTAATTTTAGTAGGTAAATAAGACAATTTGCCAATGAAATGAGCATTTCTACTCCTAAAATAAGATAATTAGATAATATTCACTTGAAATAAGACAAAGCAATTGTTTTTTTCTTATTTTAAATGTAAATTGTCTTGTTCCATTGGCAAGGTGTCTCACGTATCTCCTCAATTCAAGAAACAATTTACTTAATTTAAGCAGAAATGACTGATATAGATTTCCATTTTTTGCAGTGTGTTGGTCAGTTTCATAAAATCTCCAGTAAAATAGGCTAAAGTTTGTGGTCAGTGACCACAGCTTCCCTTTAGCAAAAAACTGTTTTTACTAAAGTGCCAAACTAGTAAAGGCTAAAAGAAAAAAAAAAAGAAAAATATGAGCCTATAACGAACTCCAGCTGATTTACCTGCATGAAGAAGCCTGGTTAGTTCCCTTAATTTAAGCACACATACATTTACTTTCAACAGGGTAGTAAAATCACATCTTCCCCTGGATGCTGGATGCCGACAAGCCTTTGTAGTAATTTAAACAGTGGAAAATGTCTGCAGGATTCTCGGTGCTGATGTCTCCAATCAGGTCTCTGCATGTCGCCTCCTTTGTAAAGCATTGTTTTTGGAGCTGCATAGGAAGATCAAAGCCCATTTAGAGCAGTGGCTCCTTCCTTCAAAGCAACACCAGCCGTTGCATGAGCATCTTCAAAGCACCATGGGTTTTATTAATCACTGCATTCAGTCAGCGCTGTAAAGAGGTGAAAGGAATGTACTTAAAGCTTAACCCTTTTGACTGACATCGACGTAAGCCTCAAAGCTTTGATTATGCAATGTTCATAGGAAAAGATGTAACGCCCACCCCTCTATAGCGCACACACACATACAGACACACAGCAAAGAGGCTATGAACGTAAAGTCTGAAGAGAGGAATAATTTGGTTTGTTAATTTAAGAATCGCTTCATTTTATTTTGTTTTAAAGGAGTGGGGAAATATTGATCCTTTTGCTCATGCAACTGTCTGCACTAACACTGCTGTGCTGCAGTGATTCCTGTTAAGCTTTGTTTCATGTGTCATCTTTGGCAGCAGCTGGAGGAAATGCATGATTCAACACTGCCTCTTGTGGACTAAATCTGCATTACTGAAAATACACTAAAGGCAGTTTCAGTACAGTCTAAAGCAGATGCTGCAGTCAAAAAAAAAAGAGGTTCAATTCTTGAACCCGCCATGGATACCCATATTGAGCTGCTCACATCCAGCAGACTTTTATCCAGTTAATGTGGTTAATCAATTAGAAGTCCTTGTCCCCCGAGGGTGCTCACATTAACTTGAGTATAGGTTTTCACTTAGAGGGGATCAGTGATCTCTGCAGTGGCATCCCCCTCCAGACTTCTTTCATTATCTAAAATGAGAGCATATTGAAGGAGGGCACCAAGGTGGAGCAGGTGAAGGGAGAGATTAGTGCAGAGTGGGTCACATTCACGTCCTGCACCAAAGTGTCTCTGTATCCATCAAATAATGTAATCCATCACCATCAGCTTTTGACTAATCATAAAAAATGACACAAGGTGCATTTTGAGATTATAAAAGGGGGTCTGCTGGGTGTCAATGCCATAAAAAATAAGCGACGCAAACTCTTTACTCTTCGTCCGCTGCAGGTATCTATTTAACAAACTTGTAAAAGTGTTCCCACAGATTAAACTTTCCTTGGTCTGTGACATTTCAACGACAAAACAGCAACCTGTGTGTGGACGGAATTTAAGTTCAGATTTTAACTTTGGTCAGATAAAAAAATAATAAACTTTGTGAGATCCGAGAATTATAGTCTTAGCTTTTGACTTTTTAAATTCAAGTTTAGTTTGTATTATGAGGAATAGCTTTGTGGGTTATTTTCCCTAATATTTCTTTTGGTTTTTATGATAACCTGCTTGTTAAGCAAATTTTCATAATCTGCTAATAGTTTTTTACTTATTAACCCCTAGAACCCTA
>NW_015151554.1:233167-238641 GCF_000732505.1 Cyprinodon variegatus | reverse complement strand
AATCCTCATATATGGCTCCCAGAGGTTCTCAAAGTCTTGTTGTTTACCCTTGGCGATATATGTTAATCTTTCCAGTCCGAGTGAATTTGCAATTTCTTTTTTCCAGAATCCCAGGGAGGGGGCGTCCATGCTCCTCCAGTATAATGCAATAGATCTTCTGGCTTGAAGAAGTCCATAATCTATCAATATGATCAGTGTTTTTAATTCATAGTAATTTTCCTTTGAATGTGCTTTACTGGAGGCATCCATGTTTGTCAAAGAACACTACTGCCACCTACCGACTTGCAACGTCATGGTGCGGTATCGGCTGTATCTGGTGTTTGTCACAATGCGCTAGTGTCCTTGATGGCGACGACCAGCGCACTATGCGAAGCGGAGAGTAACGGTTTAATGACATGTTTTTTCTCTGGCCAGAAGTTCGATGGCAAATCCTCCCTCTTCAAGTTGGCCAAAATGCGCTAGGCTTACCGCACCGTCACGTCACTGCCGGAAGATGGCAGGAGGGAGGTGTTAGTATATTTGGGTAAAAATGGCCGCTCCCAGAGTCAGTGATCACTATGGAAATTGTTGTTTTTATTTTTTTACTGATTAATGCTAACTTCATTAAATCACCGCGGACGTATTAGTTTTATAGATAGATAATGATCCATTGATTATTCCTTGCTGACCGGATTTTGTTGCCAGACCAATTTGTGAAAAAGCATAAATTAAACAACCTTATGCTCTTTCACCCTTTGGAAGGGTCTAGCCTGCTATATAAAAGCATGTAAACGGTGGACAGGAGCCTCGTGGCAGTACAACGCTATTCGGCACAGGGGGCTCTAAGGCATTTAAACCCAAGCTGTCATGTTTGGTTTCAGGTTCCTAACCCAAACGCAGAACACTCAAGAGACTGGGAAAAAGTTCATAGGTTTATTGAAAAATCACTGTACAGATTTTAAACAGATCCAAGGGATAATCAGATTCAGGACTGGTCACGACTGGGTTCACTGCAGAGGGGGACAGAGGAGTTGGCTGATGTCCAGGTAATTTGCAGGATGTGAAGGTGCAGGTCTGTACCTGTTCTGGAGTTTGAGCAGAGCGGCAGAGGGGGGGGGAACCAGGAGGGTCCAGAGGCTGTCGGCAGGCTGAGGGCTTGGTGGAGGCAGAGCTTGGTTTGAGTGCTTGGAGACCCAGAACGCCCTCAGGAGGAATACTTGGCGCCCTCTGGTGGGCAAAAGTGGACAGACCTCCAGATCCCAACACAAGCAAGCAGCTCCGTGTATACAAACGATGCTAAAAACTACAAAAATAATCATATTTCAGCTCTTGCATATTGTGTAGCTTTTAACCAAATAAGTCAATAAATGTAGAATTTTTATATGACAGGACAGGACAAATGTGTTTTGATTTATTTTTGTATCGATTTCTTTACATCTTTCCTTGTGGAGTCATTTCTATGGCTGCTCACTCAGAAACATGCATCTTGGGTCAACTGGCCACTCCTAACTGCTGTTGGTGTGGATGTTTGCATGTTAAGTTGTTTCTGTGCTGCCTGTGACGGACAGTCAACACGGACAGGTTAATAGACCATGGAGGGTCTTGGAAAAGGATGAAAGAGTTTCGTTGGAACAGAAAATCAGTATGCTCAGAAGATAGATGGATGGATGTTGGGTTTTCTCCTTTAACTGTTCATAAAATATCTTGGTATTTGACAGATATACCCTCTGGTGGCTAATAGAAAGAGTGGAGACTCAAATGCACTTTACTACGGAAGCTGAGAATGGTGGTACTCAACATTTTTTTGTTTTCCTTTGTCTACTCGAGATAATGAAATAAATATCTCGTTATCACGATTAAACCATGAATATTTTTCTCGAGATCACAAGATAATTATGTCGTTATCACAAGAAAACAGTTATTGATTTCTTGAAATAACGAGATGATTAACCATCCATGCCTGCGAGTCCATAGTTTTGCAGCCACGGTACCACCTGTGCACAAATGATCACTTTTTTCACTTTCCTTTTTCTTTTCACTCATTGTCAGGTCATGGTCGATGATTGGATTGCATGGAATACAGTAGAATAAATCTGACATCATCATAGGCGGATCTACTGGGGTGGCATAGGGTGGCAACTGCCACCCTAAATGACAGCCTTGCCNTATTTTGAAACCTGGGACGTTACTCAATCTATGACTTCCTAGTCCCTATCCCTTCACCTTTCACAGGATCAACAGTAAGAACACACTGCAAAAATGATCTAGAAATAAGTAAACATTTCTTAAATTAAGTGTATTTACCCTTGATTTGAATAGGTACATTTGATAATATGGCAATGGAATGAGTATTTTTACCCTTAAAATAAGATAATTAGATGAAATGCACTTGAAATAAGAAGATGCAATTGTGTTCTCTTATTTTAAATCTAAATTGTCTTGTTCCATTGGCAAAATGTCTCTTTAATCTCCTCAATTTAAGAAGAAGTGCACTTATTTTAAGAAAAAATGACTTATCTAGATTTAGATTTTTTCCAGGGAACTATCCAGGGTAGGAAAAGAGTGCATGAATGATGCTGGTTAAATTAGCACTGCAGCCTTCTGGAAAGGAACTGTTTAAAAATAAAGCAAAATTTACACAAAAGTTACACAAATGGCTGAAGATCTTCATTATAAAATCCAAAAGAGATCAAAGTGTTAAAATTTCACACAAAGGATTGTGGGCAATCGTATAACTCCTTTACTTACTGTTAGTATCTTCACATATTTGAGATACTCGGATCGAGCTTAAACCAGCTATCAAGCAGGGTGATTTTGGCTTAATACAATCCCAGATAGAATAATAAAAAACAAAGACATTTTTTTCCAATTCTGTTCTTGAATTAAAAAAAAAAGAATAATACTAATTGGACACCTAAATTGTGTTTGAATAAATAATGAGGGTTACAACTGAGATTTCAAAAAGACTCTTCAAGAGTCCAATAATGGTCCTAAAATGTATAAACTATATTTGCCAGCCTGTCAGAATTAGGCCAGAAGCTGCTAGATCACTATTAAATGTATTTTATTGAGGTGATACTTGGTAAGGAACATTTATATAGAAGGTTATAGTGATAATTAGCAAATATACCTTTAAATAATAACTAATCTTAAAATAAAATGGATTTCTATGTAAGATATCCTACAGAGAGATTAATCAAGAATCAGTGGTTAAAGTTATAAGGGAAGTTGATGTTCATTTATCTTGCAGTAGAAGAAGGACAATTATTTGATTAGTAGTTTAAAATGAGAGCATAAACTTGATCAATAAGGGGGAGACAGATGAGAGGAGGGAAGAAGATGATGGATTTGGTCTCACACAGGATGGACAATAATCTGCAAGAGAAGCAAAGACTGAGGAGAGTTTATGTTTTGCTGCCCACAGGTGATCCAATTCGGCATGGCACAGGTGTGCTGGGTAAGACTGGTCAGAGCAGGCGGACATGGCAGGAGTAATGCAGAGACACGAAACATAAATAGATCACAGGAATGCTATGACAAAAACATGAATCATTACAGTAATTTGGTAATAAAAGAAAATATTGGAAGTACTGATTGAATAACCATGCTCATATTAAATCAGCTGCTGAGACCGGACCTATTTGCTTTGTCTCTGGAAATTGGAAAATGATGCGTGTAAATGCATTTATCACATCTGTATGAAAGCTTTATGTAATAATCTGGTGTGTCACCCTCAGGTGTGCACGATTTAAAAGTCACAGCTCTCAGGAAACATTCCAGTGGTGACCACATTTAACTTTCTAAAGCAAAATTAAGTCAAAATATCCTGTTACACATCTTTAAATGCTTATTTTTTTCCACCTGCTTTGCTTAAATCTGAATGCACTGCAGCGTGTCTGCCTTTAACATTTCACAATGACTTAATTTTCTAATTCTTCTACAATATTGAAACCATTACCCAATATTAAATCTGTTTCTCTGATTACCATCTGTCCTCGCTTTATTCTGCTTGCTCAAAGCAAATTAAACGTAATAGAGAAATAAAACAATTGTTTTACATATATTAGTATCATTTCATTATATAAACACACAAACAAAAAAACTATTTTTCTGCCACAGCTTGTTTGTTTCATCATTTTCTATCAGTGCAAACTCCAAACGCACAGGACTGTTTTTTTTTTGGGGGGGGAAACAAATAAAAAAAAGTACAACCAAAAAAAATGTCATGTTGCCCTTTTCTATTTCCACCCTTATTTTTTGTACTTTATTTGCATGGATATTTTCTAAACAATAAAATATTTTAATAAAGTGTTGTTGTTTTTTTAAATTAAACAGTTATTTGCAAACATATTTTGTGCAGTCCAGCCTGGAACCACAGAAAATGGTTTTATTGAATATGGACCAGAAAGCCCTTAACCACAGCTGCACAATAATCCTTAACCAAAGACATTTCGAAAACCAGCCGGTCTGCATCTGCACAGAGAAAACCTGTGGAGGACTTTATACAAGCCTCCAGTTAAAAAAGATGAAGGATTCCGGTGAAGGGTTTTATATGGTGCCATCACCAAAAAAACAGTTTTTATCCGTTATTAATTGAGGTTAAATAAGTGTCCTTATTTCAGCAAAGCAAAGCTGGCCGCTTAGTTGTCCTGCAGAGACAGACTGAAGGAAAAACCTACACCTTGATGCTGCGGCTCTGTGCAAATGCCACATTCAAGCCAGAATGAGTCTTAATCATCAAATGATGATTTCATTTATGCAATAGTTGGTCAGCTAGCTGTGATGGTAACATAGTAGCTTAATAGGAAGGGAGAGGGAGACTCTTAAAGGAAATGTCCGCTCATATTCAGAATACAAATTCTGAAAGAGCTTTAAGTATGAAATTATTACATACTGTTCAGAAAATGATCAGTGTTTTTAATTCATAGTAATTTTCATTAGAATGTGCTTTACTGGAGGCGTCCATTTTTGTCAAAGAACACTACTGCCACCTACTGGTTTGCAACATCACGTTGCGGTATCGTCTGTGGATCAAGTCCCAGTGCTGTATCTGGTGTTTGTCACAATGCACTAGTGTCCCTGATGGCGACAACCAGAGCACTATGCGAAGCGGAGAGTAACAGATTGATGACGTTTGATGGCAAATCTTTAGTTGGCGAATGGCGCTAGGCTTACCGCACCGTGACGTCACTGCCGGAAGATGGCAGGAGGGAGGGGTTACTATATTTGGGTAAAAATGGCCGCTCCCAGAGTCAGTGATCACTATGGAAATTGTTGTTTTTATTTTTTTACAGATTAATGCTAACTTCATTAAATCACCGCAGACGTATTAGTTTTATAGATAGATAATGATCCATTGATTATTCATTGTTGACCAGATTTTGTTGCCAGACCAATGCATGAAAAAGCATAAATTAAACAACCTTATGCTCTTTCACCCTTTGGAAGGGTCTAGCCTGCTATATAAAACCATGTAAACGGTGGACAGGAGCCTC
>NW_015151554.1:229044-230988 GCF_000732505.1 Cyprinodon variegatus | reverse complement strand
GGTACATACATTAATTTCATAATCATCATTGAATAAACCTAACAATAACCACCATGAAAAAGTATCAGAGAAACACGACCGCTCTGGGCTTCCGTACTTTAGCAATAGGCTAATAGGTTAGAATTTTTTTAAGTGAAGCATCTTTTGTCAATGTTTTTCTCTGTTTTTTGTATTTGAGATATAGTTTAAATTTCCTCTGAATATGTCCAATGAACAGAGAGTTATTGCATTTGGCAGATAATCAGAATTCGTCATGTTTTGATGGTGATTAAGTCATCAGGAGTGAAAGCAGCGACAACGCATTCTTCAAAGCACCCTACATCTCATCCGTCCTCCGGTCTCCATCTTTAGATGCCCTTTCCATCACTGATTCCCTGTACCAGTCTGTTCCCCTTTCAACACTCCATCACTGCAGCTCAGAGCCCTGGAGATGTCTCCCTCGCTAAGAAGTGATGTAGAGGACTATGCTAACACACCCCCTCGGCCTCTATTATCAACCCATCCAAGCCCTCATTTCTCAAAGCCTGGAGAAACACTTGCACACAATTACAAACTGACAGAATAATCCAGAAAAAGAAGATAACGCCAACTCACAAGCTCTTCTCTCTGCTCTTCACTGGGGAAACAGTGAGACTGCTTTCCATCTTATGTTACAATTAATGATTTAACTTAATTTTGGTGCCTGAATTAATGAATTATAAAACATTGCATTACTGTGATGACGGCGTATTTTCTTTCTTTAGTTGCAGAACTGTACTGGACAGTGATAAAAGCAACATCATTACCATAGTACACAATATTTAAATATCTCTAATCTAATGACAAGAATTGCGTTTTTCTGCAGGTATAATTTATTATCATTAACTTTAATCCTGTAGAAGTAAACTGCAAATGCAGAACTAAAACACATTGATGGATTATCTGAATCAGTAAAAAGATTAAAAGGAAAATAAATGGGATACAAACCAAAAAAAAACATTACTGCATGATTTTAAGTTTTATTTAAGGTCTAGTTCTAATTTTAAACAATTGTTATAATTCAGTTAAAATTAGGTCAATTCAAAAATTCTGTTTTATTCCAAAAAACAAATTACATTATACTATTTTTGTTGAGTGTAAGAAAGAAATGTGCTGTTGGTCATTTTGAGTAGAGATGGTGGTTTTCAATTAATTATCATTCATTTATCTCCGTTTTTCTGTTCATTTATTGAACAGTATGTAATATATATATATTTCTTAAAGTACTTTCAGGAGTTTGAATTCTGAATATGACCCGACTTTTCCTTTAAGTTAATTTAAAAAAAAAGCAGCTAAAGCATAAATTACCTGATGTGATTTCTGTGCTTCTGTATTAAAACGGTCTGTGAGTCGCTAATCAGTAAACGACTCCATGTTTGCGTGTACACAATGTTGTTTCTCATACTTCCCTGTCTGTGATACATGACCAACAATCTGTTTTATGTTATTTTGATGTGTTGCAGAGTGTGTTTCCTTGCTTGACTGAACCAGCGTTCCTTTATTACTTCATCCTTATTAGAAGAGCTGCTGCTCCTGGTGTGTGATGGAAAAAGCCTTTGCCTCCCAGTGGTGTGTATCGAATTCCTTTACCCGCTAGTACAGCTAGTGCTGCTAGCTAGGAAACAGAGTAAATATAACTGCTCCCTCTCTCTTGGCCCACCACAGCATTGATTTATACATAGACCATTGCAGCTGGGAGCCACAAAATATCAGAGGAAGTCAGCTTATTCATAGAACAAAAAATATAGTTGTTTCATAGAAGACATCTCAGAGGGTTGGAGTCGGTATGGATGAAGGATATCAGAGAGAAACACCTGCAAATACAGGTGTTTCTCACTAAATTACAGTATTACTAAAGTAAAGTTAGCAGGACTCTTTACATAAAGATAAATACATTTAGATTATGAGTTAATGCTGTTATTTAAT
>NW_015151554.1:216874-227116 GCF_000732505.1 Cyprinodon variegatus | reverse complement strand
CTAACCTAAACTCAATTCACACCTTAGTCCTAAACCTAACCCCCACCCCAAGAAGAGAAACTTTCCTTATGGGGACCAGTTGTTGGTCCCCACAAGTACCTATGAGTCCCCAAAATATAGCATATTCCAAGGAAATTGTCCCCACCAGGTATTAAAGACATGGCCTCACACACACACACACACACACACACACAAACTGTATATATATTAAAGATATACATATGGTTTTTGATTCCTCTCTGAATAATTGAGCTGCACAAACACAAAAATCCTCCAAAACCAGTCAGATTGTAAACATGTCAACACTAATCAGCCCTGAGAAAAGGTTAATCTCTGTACATTTGTCGACATTTGCTTCTTGCCCTTTTTTTTTCCTAAAGATTCCCCGGCACCATCTTCGATTGTGTTGCACTAATTCTGTACACAGCAGGGGCTCACCTTCTAACTCGCAGAACAATTAGGAAAAGAAGATGGAGAAGGAAGTGAATGATGACTGCAGAGTGAACGACTTTCAAAGGCAATATTTAAACCAGAAAAAAAAGAAACAACAAGCGTGTTTGGGAATGCAAAGAAAGCGAGTAAATAGAGCAGGACAGATGGGAGAAAAGAGAGAAGCGAGAAAGATGAGAGAGATGGAACAGACAGAAGTGGGGAAGGGGAGAGAGGGGGGGGGACAGGAAAAGAATAAAGAGCCCAGGTCGGGAGTACGCGAACGTCTGTTGTGAGAGGAACCTTGTTGAGTGAGCCAGTGGCTGCGGTGTCTGGCGCAGCATCAGTCCATGTGATCAGACAACGGGTGTCTGGCTCATCACCCAGTCACTTTGTTCCCCCTCTGACAGCCTCAAGGCCTGACTGCCTGACTGACTGTTAGTGAGAAAGAGAGGCAGAGAGACAGCATGCCACTGAGGCTACGCCTTGCTGCTCCTCGCATTCGCTCTCTGCTTATGAGGAAATTAGCAAAACGAGGCGGCCGAGGTTATTGAGAAAGCCCTGGCTAAAATTATCTCTCCCAGGGGTCGGTCAGATAAACATCAACACTTCAAAAAGAACGATTGTCTCACTTCCTCTACACAAAAACACAAAGACGTGTATATACGGAAAAAACAGCAAGATGTATAACGGCTGTCCCGGCCAGCACTCCCACAGGCCGTGATCCTATTGCCCAGATAGAATTCCTAATTGATGGGACAAAGTGTCGAAGAGTGTCCCGTTTCTCCGGAGTGGTTTTTCTAAAACGTCGCTCTGACCTTTTTTCCCCACTCCTCCCTTTCTCTCCTTCGCTCTAATATTCCTTTCACAGCCGAGTGTGGTTCAAACAGGGCACAAAGCTGTCTCTTGACATCCGACGGCCGGATATTATTATAATCGCAGAGTATTGACTGCGGCCACGCAGCGGGCCAGCAATGAGAGGACAAATCAAACATCAAAAAGCTCAGCCAGAAAGCGATGGTCTTTGCAGAAAATGAAAAGCGTAAGCGACGTGTCAGCTTTCATCTTGTAAGATAATAGCCCAGTCATTGCCGCTAAGCAAACGTGGCTTTAGAGAGCAAGAGGAGGTGGGCTTTGCATGTGGAAGCTTTTAAGATCTGTCACTCCAAGAAACATGACAGCGTCACTAAAAATAATGCCTGCTTATAAACTCAATGTCAGAGGCTCGGGGCGTGTTATGTGTCTACCTCAGAGACTGAAAAAACAAGGCTTGGCGTGCTCGCGCTCGCGCACCGATGCCTTCAGCCTCGACGTTCCCACGTTTCACTGTCTGCAGGCAGCTTACAGAGAATGGCAGAAGTCGACCCTTTCTTTGTTTCCCCGTATCTAGATTGATGTTCTTGTTGGGTTTTGTTTCCCATTAATTAAGCAGGGGGGGTGTTGATGTCAGTTACTATTAATTTAGGAGTGATGATTCCCTCAGCGTTGTTTGTCAGTCTTCCTTTATTAAACCACAGTATTGTCACAGAAAATCATGATTAATTTGTTGAATTTAAGGATATTTTGTTAGGCAACTCCAGCTGTCAGCTTTACTCCACTCAGAAAATCTATTTGGAGGTATGCTTGTAAAATACAGCTTTAAATTAGATAGTTTTCATTTTGTTTCTCCAACATTCTTTTGTGTTGTTTAAATAACCCTTTAAAGCGCGATCCAAGAATAAAACAAAACAGAAAATTACTTTTTTTTTGGTTTCAATTCCTTATTTGGCCTTTTAACAAAATAGGTAAAAAGAAAAAACAGAAATACATTTTTGATATTATTAATTTATTACCAGAGATGGCAAAAGTACTCACTTTCCGTACTTGAGTAAAAGTACAGATACTTGTGTTAAAAAATACTCTGGTAAAAGTGGAAGTACTGATTAAACTTCTTTACTCAAGTAAAAGTAACAAAGTACAGGCTTATAAATTTACTTAAAGTATAAAAGTAAAAGTAGAAACCACTTTTTTCATGCCGTTGCCTACATTTTAAATGGATGTCTGCCAATAGGACTAGATCTCCGTTGTGTTCATTTTCAATCATCTCGTCGTCCATGCTACTATGCTAACGCCACCGCCACCAAGCTGCAATGATTTGCCGCTAATGAATACCGCCGAATCTGTCCATTCATCTTGTAGTGGTGCGTCAAATGCAACGTAGATTCCCATCCAATTAGATTGAATTTGGTATTGATGACGTGAAAAATAATAACGGTAACTCCATTGAAATGATTCAAAACTAAAGTAACGAGCCAATTTTTTAAAATGTAAGGAGTAGAAAGTACAGATATTTGTGTAAAAATGTAAGGAGTAGAAGTAAAAAGTCGCCATAAAAATAAGTAGTAAAGTAAAGTAAAAATATCAGAAAAATCTACTTGAGTACAGTAACGAAGTATTTGTACTTCGTTACTTCCCATCTCTGTTTATTACTCTGCGATAAGTCAAGATTATTTTTTGTGTAGTCTTCTACTGGCTGTTATCAGGTATGTCTGATTGTGTACAATAGGATTTTGAGCAAAGTTTTTACCATTAAATTATGCAAAAGGTGTCAGACGCAAAACATTTCACAAACCGGATGTATCAAATACCGTAAATCCTCTAATATTGGCCTGTATTCCATTAGCAGCCGGGTCTCTAATAATGGCCTGTCTGGCTGTCGACGGAGGCTATAATTAGAACCAACAATGTTTCTGGGCAGTCCTCAACAACTTGTCATAGTAACATACAAGTACTACAGGGGGGACATATTTGCTAACGAATCCAAGCCATTAGCATGGGAAGTCCCATTCTTAGCACAGACAGCGCCGCAGACAGGAGGTCGGCTTGTTTTGTTTTTATGACCGAAATCGCGGTAAACAACACGTGAAGTTTCACCAGCTACAAGAGCGAGGTGCACGAGAACGCTGGGACCCTTTTTCCACCTGGATCTCCGCTCTTTTTCACCGTCATGTCCCTCCGACTAAACTCGCCCACACTTCCTCGCCGCCTTGGCCGTATCTAGACACACAGTCTATTATAGCGCGGACCACGCTTCAATATTAAGCATTAATAAAAAAATTCTGTGTCAAGCTCATTGTGACACACTGCTGCAGGAGTATAACCAGTCACACAATCATTCTGATCTGAAAGACAGACCAGCAGGTCTGGTGGTAACCAGGCAGCGTTAAAATGACAGAATTTCGTTGGCCTTCGTTGTTCTGAATTTCTCTTGAAATATATGTTTTGCAAGTCAGTTTGGCCAAGATTCCATTCTGTGTCTTCTTTTTTTTTTGTATTGCCGTGCAGAAAAATTGCAGCTGCTGGAAGATGTCTGAATAATGTTCTGTATACCTTTATGTTAACTGTACTTTTTCAATAAATGAACCTAGTATTTAAAAGGTCAAAGAGACACAAAATCTCGTTTTTTTTTTTTATTCCCCTGGTCGTCTGTTTTGATCAAATAGAAATAGAGGCCTTGCTCTAATTCTGGCCTCCTTCCAATAATGGCCTGGACCAAGATGTACCTGAGTGAAATAAAGGCCCCGGCCTATATTAGAGGATTTACGGTATGATACATTTGGCATTATAGGGATAACCAAGGAAGACTTTTTCTAGATATGGTTTAAGCCAATGTTCTTGCACATAAAATCCATAATTAGAGCCAAAATGAAATGAAATGGTTTTACATAAATCAGTTAATCTTACGGTATTCCAAAAAAGTTTTTTTTTAAAAACAACAACAATCCACTGCACTTTGTTTCAAAGATTGGAGATGTTTCTCCTCCCATCCAGGAAGCCTTTTTAATTCATAATGTCAAAAATAGCGTTGATTTCCAGGCTTTATATAGTAGCCCAACTGTTTTGGTGAACTGCCAGGAAGCCCCTCCCCTCTGCCAATCTCCTCTGCTGCTAGTTTCTGCTCTACCTGCTGGAGATGGGAACCAGCTGGACTCAATCTCATGCAATCAAAGAGTATCTTTTTGGTGTGGCTGACCCCTCACTCTTGTTTGAGGAAGTAGCACAGCATGCAAGCCAAACAGTGATGGTAGAACATGCAAAGTGCAAACTGTGCAAAAGGTTTCTTAAAAGAACTGTGAAGGACAGGCGGTAAGCTGATTTCAGTTGCTTATTCACACGGACTGACTCTGATTATCTGGTTGATTGTTTAATATTATTAAAAGAAAAAAAATATATATATAAAAAATACACTTGGTGTTTATTAGTTGAAGCAGAAAAATGTTGATAAAAATACTAATTTATTAATTGCTGTTTAATTTTACTATAAAATACTTAATGTTTATTATTCTTTAGGATTAAATTATTTAAATAAGTGGAAATTTGTTTTTCTTTCTTTTCATGTTGATCTTTTAATGTAATTAGATGATTCTTTCTCTTTTGAGGGTTTTCACCTGTTTGATTGGAGGAAAATTTATAACCATCAAAATAAATAAATGAAGACTCCTTGAGTGGACACCAGTTATGTTTCACAGAAGAGACTTCCCTTTCAAGTGGGGATTGCACATTTAAAAATCAAGTCTAAACAGAGAACTTGACACCAACAAAGCCTTGTTTTTGTTTAGAAAACATGCAAATTTGCTGGATAACTAGGAATCTTTATCAGTTATTCTTATGGTGGGTTATTATTTTTGGGAAGTGAGTATATTTGCTGGGATGCACAGTAAATATGCCTCTTGCCTATTAGACTTAGAAATGTAACCAAGATGTCTTCGTTTTCATGGAGGAACCTTTGAAATCTAAATTAAGAATTTAGTTATTTAAAGTGGTTTGAGGTTAAAACTCATTCAATTATTTAAGCATTCATATTTAAATTGTTGTCTAATTTACTGTGACAGGGTATGATAAGTATTGACTGAAAGCAAGTCTAAGGTTATCTGGGAAACACATTCTTGATCCTAACAAAGAGGAGTTATGCTGAATCATCCCTCTACAGGTTAATATGATAACCACATGGCATGGCCAATGAAGACACAGTTTTTCTACCTTATTTGTATCTTATTTTACTTTGCAAAAATCTAATTTTATATTTAGGATATTGATTCCTGCAAACCAGGGCTCTCTGACTATACAGTACATGTAGAAGAAAACAGCCAACAGTGAGTGTCTGCTTGTTACTTCAGTGCCTCTAGTGGCAAAACAAGGTATTACAATAAAAACACAAAAAAATGCCTTTGATTTTTTTTCTTTCTTGCCTTTCAGGGCTTCAGTAAATATTTGAAAAAAATAAAATAAAAATAAATACAGATTTAATTGCTGTTTGGAAGCTCTCTGTGGATTAATGAAAAATCCAAGGTTTACTTTGAGTTTCTTATTTATTGTTAAAAGTTGTTTGTTCCTCTGATGTCAACCCTTTGTGCAACCTGGTTTCTATATTATTATTTAGTTTTAAACCAAAACCGTGTGTCAGTTTGAATTTGAAGCGTTTTTTTTTTTATGTTGTAGTTTTGCTCTCTGGGTTCAGTAAACTTCATACACTGTAAAAATGATCTAGAAATAAGTAAACATTTCTTAAATTAAGTGTATTTACCCTTGATTTGAATAGGTAAATTTGATAATATGCCAATGGAATGAGTATTTTTACCCTTAAAATAAGATAATTAGATGAAATGCACTTGAAATAAGACAATGCAATTGTGTTTTCTTATTTTAAATCTAAATTGTCTTGTTCCATTGGCAAAATGTCTCTTTAATCTCCTCAATTTAAGAATAAATGCACTTATTTTAAGAAAAAATGACTTATCTAGATTTTGATTTTTTTTCCAGTGTATCTTTTTTAAAAGGATTTAGTGTTTGAAAATGACTTGTTTGTTTTTTTGTTTGTTTTCGGCCATATATAATTTGGCTCCTTTCAATGTTCAGGAAGAATACATATATATATGTTTTTTTTATATAAAAAGTACAAACTAAGAAAAAGTGGAAGAGAACCACAGTATGACAGATCCTCCTCCATACAGTACCTAACAGATGGATGATATGGCAAACCCCTAAAGATTAAAGGTTTATTTATTTTCTTAACTTTCCAAATAGGGTCAGTTAAAACATGTCTTTATCAGGGTTTAGTTTGTTTGTACAACACTTTTACTTTATTAAAAAATTTTTGCAATGTTATCTTTGGTTTACATCATAAGATAATACCAATTAATATAGAGAATGAGTATAATAAAACATCCATGATAATATGTCTGGTCATTTCAATTGCTCCTGTGAATCAGTGCATCCCTGCACTGCTGTGCCTGAGCCCCAGGTAACCCTCTGAATATGTAACAGTAATGGAATTGAAAATCTGTTTACCACCCAAAAGTCTTGTTAAAGGCCATTTGCATTCTGGAATGAGAAACTGATTCAGATTCAGGGACGTTCTCAAGCCCCATTATTTCCCCTCACTTTCAAATCAAAATCAATTTCCCTAGCTCCTGTTATTCTCCTTATAGGTTCAAATATTTTGCTTCAAGTGTTGCCTGATGAAAGCATTTTTTTTTTTTCCCCCAGCAGCAGCTCAAAAAGGGCCTGTGTGCTAATGTGGGAGGCAGCTCTGCATGCCTTGCGTATGTCTTAGCGAGACACAGAGCAAATGTGAGACTGACAAGAGCAGCTGGCACTGACCTGAGCTGCCCTGCACTGCAGTGTTAGTGCAGAGCAAAGTGAGCGAGTTAAAGCAGACAGATAACATCGCCAGCATGAAACACACACATGTGTTCACTCCTCTGTTGTGGGGCTTGTTTGCTTATAATGCGTGCCGTCTGCAGAGCTGTATGTTCCTCTCCCCCATGCTTGATCAGGCTGAATGGAATCTAGCTCTCCCTGCCGACTGCAGAGACGCTGTATCTGAGGGGGGGGGGACACTGATCCGTCTGCCCACCAGACAGCTCTTAAGAGACCCTGGGCTACGGCTGTTTGCGGGGCTTGTTTAAAACCCTCCCCTGTTGCAGAGACTTAGTGTCACTTAAGAGTGTGAAAGATGCAGCACAAACAGCAGGGACTCTAACAAGATGCTCGCCAGCTGTAATGACAAGCTCTGCTCCGAGGAAATTACAATTCTATTGGTCATTTAAAAGTCCAGCTGGCAAACATTACTTCCTCTAGTGGCACAAGTTATTGTCTCAACTTGATTTGTTAAAACAGTGAAGTTATCTCAGAACGCGGTTGAAATAAAATAGCATATTTCTAATCTCGTTCATGTATAACAGCATAAGGTCAATAAAGAAAAAAAGAAAAACATAGCAGGACAGAAGCTTTTCAAACTCCCTTTTACAGTGTTGCCTTACATTGTGCTCCCGTCATTGGAAATAAAAAAGTAACTTAGGTAAAGAGAAAGCTCTCTGATCATCACCCTCATCTAGATATAAACTGTTCATTAGTCTTTGTTGTTTAATTTAAATTCAGCTTTCATCATATTTTGTATTAAAATGCTTTAGCTTCCCAGGCTGGTCATTATGTGGGGCACTGGCATGTTCACTGCAAAAGCAATCCAGAAATAAGTAAAAAATTTCTTAAATTAAGTATATTTACCCTTAATTTGAGCAGGTAAATAAGATGATCTGCCAATGGAATGAGTATTTTTACTCTTAAAATAAGATAGTTAGATAATATTTACTTGAAATAAGACGATAAAATTGTTTTTTCTTATTTTAAAAGGAAATTGTCTTGTTCCATTGGCAAAGTGTCTTACTTACCTCCTTAATTCAAGGAAAAACGCACTTATTTAAGAAAAAATAACTTATTGAGATTTCTATTTTTTGCAGTGTTGAGACGAGTTCTACACTGCAAAAAATCTAAATCTTGATAAGTCATTTTTTTTCTTAAAATAAGTGCATTTGTTCTTGAATTGAGGAGGTAAAAGAGACATCTTGCCAACGGAACAAGACAATTTAGATTTAAAATAAGAAAACGCAATTGCATTCTCTTATTTCAAGTGCATATTATCTAATTATCTTATTTAAAGAGTAAAAATACTGATTCCATTGGCAGATCATCTCATTTACCTACTCAAATCAAGGGTAAATACACTTCATTTAAGAAATTTTTACTTATTTCTAGATCGTTTTTCCAGTGATTGTCTTTAGAGTTAGATCAGTTCTAAACAGCATAGATTGATCAGATAGAATAGAATAGCATAGAACCCATCCCACAGCAGATTTCCAAAATGTGCTTTGAAAACAGGGGAGTGCATACATAGAAACTAGGTCGTGCTAAAGCACTAGGAAGTTTGCCCTTTATCAATGAAAATTCCCTTTTGAAACTCGTTTCTTTTTTTTTTTTTATTATTAATATTATTAAGATTTTACTGAGGTTGGTTTTGAAATGATCTTTTGAAAACCTGAGCCATTAAAAACGACTGAAACAATGCCAGGAAATGAGCCACCTCCTTAAGCACACCCGACCAGCCTATCTCTCTTCCTTCGTCACGTGAACTCTCGCGGTCGCCCGCAGGGCTTGCCAGATGCGCAGCATCATAGCGGTTCAGTAAGCGTCTTCAGATAGCAGGAACGGTCGCAACAAGCATTTTTGCCGTCTGGTCACCTGATAAACTAGTTAGGTTAGATAAAGTTTTACACTGTAGCCCAAGTCAATGACAGATAATGTGAGGACGACCACATGGGCTACAAATAATTAAGGTAGAGTTTGCAATTGCAAATCTATGTGTTAAGACAAACATTTTCTGTTGTATAGGTTTTGTTAGGCAACATAATTTAACACATTTTGGTCTCTTTATTGTCTTAATTGTATATTGATTTAGTAATTGCAGCACAATGCCAAGAAAGGAGGGTTAATCGTATTGAAAAATCTTAAAAGCTGTTCACATTTAATTTCTAAGTGGTTTGTACAAAATCAGCAGCTATTAAAATAGCTATTATTTTGTAGGCTACCATAAGACTTCCAGTCTTAAAGCTATTATTATTATTATTATTATTATTATTATTATTATTATTATTATTATTATTATTATTGTTGTCATGATGGTTATTATTATTATATTGGATGAGGGAGAACAGGGAGATGAGCCAGATGAAAGAAGAAGAAAGATGAGCAAGCGTACTACTTTAAAGTAGTACGCTTTAGTCTGTTCTGTTGGTGGTGTGACTTTTTTCCATTGAAAACTCACGTTTAGAGAATGTTACAAATAAAAGTCAAATTTCATTCAACATGCGTGTGTATTTTTTTTTTTGAATTAAGTGTTCCACGTGCGCTAAAAAGTGCACCTGCCCCCCAAAATGTCTGTGCACGCATCTGTTTGAAAATATAAGTGAAATTAACCTCCTGGATCCTGACTGTCATCATCATCCCCTAACTTCTCGACGCTCACCTGTAAGCAATCTTTATGGAAAATAATTATCTCCAAACAGTCCAATCTGATCCTGGTTTCCTGTTCATTTACAAACTCTTTTCAACAAACCCTTTCTCTAGTCTCCTGAGTTGTATTCTGCGTGTGGGTTAGATATTTACCTTCAACATGAAACAATTTGGGTCAGTCTCACATTGTGATTGATACAATTCAATTCAGTTTATTTATTTAGCGCCAATTCACAACACACGTCATCTTAAGGCACTTTCCAGTTCACCAGATCATGCAGTCAGATTCATTCAATTTTTTTCTGTCGAAGGAAAACCAGTTGATTGCATCGACTCATTGACTCTTCAGCAATCCCTCACACTAAGCATGCTTGTAGCGACAGTGGAGAGGAAAAACTCCCTTTGAACAGGAAGAACCCAGGCCAGAGGACGAAGAGAGCACATCCAGTTAGTCACGGTCAGAGAAACAGGAGCACACTGAATGAC
>NW_015151554.1:212982-215294 GCF_000732505.1 Cyprinodon variegatus | reverse complement strand
CTTTTTCTATGTCTGCTTCTGTCTCCTTGAACCCCAGTGGGCCTCAGCAGATGGCCGCTCACACTGAGCCTGGTTCTGCTGGAGATTCCTTTCTGTTCAAAGGGAGTTTTTCCTCT
This sequence comes from Cyprinodon variegatus, assembly GCF_000732505.1. NCBI lineage: Eukaryota > Metazoa > Chordata > Actinopteri > Cyprinodontiformes > Cyprinodontidae > Cyprinodon > Cyprinodon variegatus. The sequence continues at coordinate 215,178 of NW_015151554.1, read as the reverse complement.
CCACTGTCGCTACAACCCTTAATCTGAATAGGTAAATTAGATGGTTTGCCAATGGAATTAGAATTTTTACTCTTAACTTAAGATAATTAGATAACAAGAACTTGAAATAAGCAAATACTATTGTGTTTTCTTATTTTAAATGAAAATAATCTTGTTCCATTGGCAAAAAGTCTCTTTTACCTCCTCAATTCAAGAACAAATGCACTTTTTTTAAGAACAAATGATCTATCTAGAAAAAAACTATAAACAAACTGTAAACGAGGGCAACATTTTCCCCACAATCATGTCCAGATACATATTAGAAAGTGTTCAAGTGACATTTCAGCACTGACTTCACAGGTCCAACTAACTTTGTTAGGGAAAAGGCAGGGATTTAAATTTCAATAGCTCAGAAAACCCAAACATCCACTCACTCATCATCAACAGTGACACAGCAACTGATGAATATATAAATCTATCCTACAACATAAAACAGAGCATAGTATCCTGCTTATTTATTGGTCCGTAGCTGTTATCTTATGGATTGAGTAGTAACACACAAGACACAGTTGGCCATTATTCTGCAGCAACTCCGGGGCTTCATAACTCAATAAGAACATGGCTGTTGGTGATTTATGCCGAGGACCAATAGAGCCTGCACATAAATCAACTAGAGCTCACCTATCGCTTTCACTTCCTCATGCTAGCTATTATTTATACCGCCACTGTCTAGACCTGCGTGATCAATATCCTTAATTCTAATTACATTCCAAGCAATCACCACTTTGAATGTTGAAACAACACAGATTTACATCGAAAACGTTAATCAAGAGGTGTTGGAAGTGTTTGAAAATCCCCATGTAAGGTAGAGAGGCAGGTCAGGAAATTTCTGATTAAGGTAGTGATGAGAAAGCCAGCGGTATACTGAGGCTATGGAATAAAGTCAACCAGAAAACCTTAGATCAGAGCTAATCTGCTGTGTTCAGGCAAGGCGACAATATTGTACCGAAGAGAGGCCACGACTGGATGAAAAGAAAGGGGATCAGCCTCAACAAACAAACAAAGCTTTTATCCAGAGCTGGGCCACCTGTGGACTCTCTCCATAGTTGGCTATCTGCGCTCCCATCGCCTGTTGACTCAGTGTGGATTTGAGACAAGGATCAGACCATGGCTGAAGTCAAAGTCTTGTGTTGATAATGCCTGGTAGATGCCCAGTGGATGTATACGACGATAAGGTCTCAACCCCGCCGGTGAGCCTGCTGTTTAACTTCAGGAACAAGAGCAAGAATATATCGATGATGATTTAAAAAAAGGAAAAAACAACAATTGTCTATGTGGCAGTAACATGATTGGGGTCTGTGATCACATCTTCGCAGCGAGGAGAAGAGATTGTGGCTGTGAATGTGCTTGATAGATGGAGCGGGAGTGTTTGTGAGCTGTTTGCTTTTGATCAGAGCTGATCTGAGCCGGGATGAGAGGTCTAATCTTCCTGGCGGGACACAGACAAGGGCCAAGACGTGACCCTTATCCTCACAGATTTAACTCAAAGAGTTTGTGTTATTTTATCCACAAGCATTAGGAAAAAGGTGGAAGCCTAAAAACTTTGCTTCAAACATCTAACTTTGTATGCAAAAAAAAAAAAAGAAAAAACACTGAAAACAAAGAAGTCACCCTGTTCAACTGTTTGCCCACCAAAATGTTTGCTCATGCTTGTATGTGTGTTTCTGCATGGGCCTCTTTGTCCTGTTTACCGGGTAGTTTCCATAATCCAGAGCAGTGCTGGCTACACAGAGTGAGACTGATCTCATGAGAAATAAGAGGTGAAACAATAAGGTCACCAACCAGAAAGGACTGGAAAAAACTGCTAATTCATGGGTCAAAAGAGCTGTTTGCGGAGTTTTCAAAGCCAATCAGCATTTGTGTTTGAATAATAAAATGAACAGAACACATATATTGAATTAAACTGTTTCAGGAAAGGATGAGCAGAAATATAATCATTTCAATCTATAATAAATGAAACGATTAACTTTATTGCTACATTTGTAAAAAGGATTAAATAAAAATCTGTAATGCAGGGGTTGACGTTAAGGATTATGACTTTCACATTTCATTTGCCCAGAAACAAGTTTTCCTTGCATTGTATGTTTCATAAATATAGTTCCTAATATTCATTTTTGTATATATATATCAATGAAACATGTTTGTTTTTTAAATGTT
>NW_015151554.1:208830-211180 GCF_000732505.1 Cyprinodon variegatus | reverse complement strand
AAAATTAATTTGACTCTATGATCTGGTGAACTCTAAAGTGCCTTGAGATGACGTGTTGTGAATTGGCGCTATAGAAATGAACTGAATTGAATTTAATGTACAGAGACTTTAGTTCTTAATACAGCCGTCTTAGGTTCGAGTTCCAGCCTGGTGACCTTTGCCCCATGTCTTCCCCCGTTCCTCTAATCCCATTTCCTGTTGGCTTACTTTAAAAAATAACAACATTACAGGCCACTAGTCATAGAAAAAGATGTCTTAGTTTATTACCATCTGCTGAGTTATCCAGGCTGCACTTAATGCTTCGAAAAGTAGTTTAATATTTTAGTTTGTTAACTCTAATTTCAAAATTACCAAATGAAAGAGGTGGGTGATGCACCTTTAATTTTCAGACCATGATTGTGTTTTAAGCTGCCAAAAATGTTTCCTGATTCCTCTTTCTTGTAAGAGAGTGGACATTGTTAAACCAAAAGTCGAAGGAAAACCCTCCCCCCCCCATGAGCATTAGATACATTTTTCTATATATCAGTGTCTCAACAGAGTCTGCCTACAGCCTCCTAAATATCTCCCAGTGGATACTTTTCACATGCCCTGACTTCAGCTTTTGTCAAACAAGATTTGTCTCCTGTTTGTTAAACTAATTGGCCTTCATCCTAAACTTGAAACAAATCATGTCATGCATTCCATTATAAATCTACCCCAGTGGAGGTTCTTGTCAATAACAAAAAGAGAACAAGAGTCGGGTGTGTTGGGAGAAACACGGTTGCGTGGCAGCGGGGGCACAGAGCAGAAACACATCATAGTTGTTGTTTAATTTGATGATGTCTCCAGCGAGAGCAATGTGGGCGTGCAGCTGGCTCAGATCTATCTTCCTCTCTCTGTTTTCCGATGTGTTTTTAACCACTAGATCATTGTAGCAATACACTGGTGGTAGCGCTCTGGCGTTATCCTGCCTGCAGCATCGATCCTCACAGCTTCATTTACAACACTATGGATTTCTGCATCAGGGAGGAGGGCTGAGAGACAACCAAACACAATGACTGACGGAGAGAGAGAGCAAAATACATTTTTTAGTGGAAGTCTTATGGCTTTGCTTATCAAATTTTAAAGAGTACATTTTAAAAAAAATTTTAGCAAATTTGAGTTAAATTATTAAGACCAAAATAAAGAAACAATCCAAAACAGAATTTCTTTTTTTTATTTAAAACAAATATATACATCTCTTTATGTATATATTTATTTAATAGAAAAAACGAACCCTAAAGGAAGTAACATCTTTAATTTCCGAGGTTTACGCTGCATTATTTAGCCTATCATGTATTTTTTATTTTTTTTTATTTTACTCTGTTGGACTTTTTTAGCACTGAACAGATAAAATTTTTCAACATAATGTTTGTGAAGCAGCTAATTTCAGTAATTTCCCAATATGTTCTGATATCATGGGACATGATGTATTAGGAATAATAATAATCTAACATTATTGGTCTCACATTGGAGAAATTTACCTCTGCATTTAATCTACCCCCCTGGGGAGCAGTGGCTGCCATTGTGCGGCGCCCGGGGAGCATTGCAGGATTAAGGGTCTTTGCTCAGAGCCCCAGAGTGGCAGTCTGTTAACCTGACTCCGCCAGATGGATTTGCTCCACATATTTATCTGGAAACCTTCCGTTGCAGTAATTTTGGGAAGGGGCGAAAATACTGGTTAGCTGAGTGTTAGAGCGGGTGTTTGCATTTATGTTCGTTTTCTCCTTAGCAGATGATCCCTGCTGGAGGAATCAGCTTCACACCTTGTGCACAACTGTCACCAATCTCCCTTTTTATGCTGGGAAAGCGAGAAGATGGATGACAAGACTTTGGCTGATGCTCAACCATTGTTAAGGGGCAGCCTAAGTGTTTCCTCATCAAAACTCTTAAGGCTTTGCCGTTTTTCGCAGAGAGAAAGGATCCTTTGACCACCAGCAGTGGGCAGGGCAGGTCAAGTGTCTCACCGAGGAAAATGATGGGGATAGAGAGGAGGGCTAGACCCAGCAACCCACTGGTTACATGATGAATCTTCTCATATTACTTCCTGAAGCTCCTCTTGCTCCTCATTTGTGATATCACAGTTGAGATTTCTGTGTCTGACAGGCCTTTCTTTGGGATGTCTGAAACCATAACTCATCAAGGCTGACAATCCTATTAATTTGGTGGTCTTGTGAAAATAACCAACTTATCCAGTCTCAGAATATGAACAAATGGTTTATATTTTCTCTTCGTTTAAAAGTTATTGTATTTTTTAACATTCAAATTGAATCATGCTCCACCATCCTGGAGAGAAATATCAGCTGTGCTGCTGCCATCAACACCTTTGTTT
>NW_015151554.1:201264-208555 GCF_000732505.1 Cyprinodon variegatus | reverse complement strand
CCTTGAGATGACGTGTGTTGTGAATTTGGCGCTATATAAATAAACTGAATTGAATTGAATCATTTTTATAATTTTGATTTTTCTTTACTCTCATAGAAACACTTTTTAATTGTAGTTTTTGAACTGCATTTTTGTGTTTGTATCCAAGCCAATATTTGCAAGTCAATTTGTTTCTAAAAGGAAAATCAAATGAGCATAAGATAAATTAACTGGTTTGTTATTACATTCATTATTTTGGTCCGATAGGACAACATACTGGTGTGTTTACTTAGTTTTTCTTTGCTGGACAAACCTGTCACCTGCTTTTCTGCTCTTCGTCATTTTGTTGTTCCTGTTGGGAAAATAAAGTATTCATTTTATTTACCATGATCTTCGTTGGTAACACTCTTCCAAAACACTATGACTTCCCTTTACTTCCTGAGTATCTTAGTTTTGTTCATTTTTACTGCTTGAACTGTTACTGAAGCCTCCCTCTTTGGAGAATTTTGTCCAATTTGTAAATGGAATTACATTTTAAATGACATGATTTTTTTTTTTGTAGGGTGCTCAGTGGCGCAGTGGGTAGCACTGCTGCCTTGCAGCAAGATGGTTTTCGGGTTGATTCCCAGTCTGGGGTCTTTCTGCATCAAGTTTGCATGTTCTCCATGAGCATGCGTGGGTTCTCTCCGGGTACTCCGGCTTCCTCCCACAGTCCAAAAACATGACTGTTGGGTTAATCGGCTTCTCTAAATTCTCCTTAGGTGTGAATGTTTGTTTGTCCTGTTTGTCTCTGTGTTGCCCTGCGATGGACTGGCGACCTGTCCAGGGTGGACCCCGCCTCTCGCCTGTAGACAGCTGTGGATAGGCACCAGCACCCCTCGCCACCCTAGCAGGGATACACGTGTCAGACAATGGATGGATGGATGCTTTCATTGTGTTTTGGATAAGGATACACTGGGAAAAATCGATATCTAGATAAGTCATTTTTTCTTAAAATAGGTGCGTTTTTTCTTGAATTGAGGCGGTAAGTGAGACACTTTGCCAGGGGAACGAGACAATTTACACTTAAAATAAGAAAAAAAAACTATTTTGTTGTCTTATTTCAAGTGTATATTATCTAATTAGCTTATTTTAAGAGTAAAAATTCTAATTCCATTGGCAAATCGTCTTATCAACCTACTCAAATCAAGGGTAAATACACTTAATTTAAGACATTTTGACTTATTGTTTTTGCAGCGTTCTCCTTCAGACATTAAAAATATATTTATATTATAACTGTCTACGCCAACTTTGATCAGTCCCAGCATTTCATGTTTAAAATTATGATTATCAAATGCTGGTGAAGATTATTAGTCATCCAGGTCATAGTCGTTCCAAAAAATTTACAAACAATCCTTTGGACTTTGTTTCCAAGCTGAAGACGTTTCTCTTCCCATCCAGGAAGCTTTTTCAATTAAAAATGTCAGAAATACCGTTGAGTTCCGGGCTTTATAGAGTGGACCAAAAACAGGAAAACTGAACAACTCGCCCCTTCAGCCAGGCCAATAATTCCCTTTAATGACCCCTTTCAGAGATATAGACAGGTATCAGGTTACAGGCTAACAAAGAAGCCAAACAACTCCTATTCGAAACGGTTGGACCCCTTCGTCCGTTTCAACTTGCATGTTTTCTAAACAAAAACAAGGCTTTTTTGGGCTACTGTATAAAGCATCGAACTCAACGCTATTTCTGACATTTATAATTGAAAAAGCTATCTGTCAATTTTATTAGTCATATGGATTATCAATAGGATCGGAATTCAGTTAATAAACACATTTAAAGCATTGCTGCAGACTCACTCCAGACAGATAATGACATCATGCATAATTAATTGGTATTTACAAACACAGGAAGTGAACATTGATGGAGTTTGAGTCTTTGCACATGAAAAGGGTCTCCTTAATATCTAAGGAGAGATTTGTAATTCATTAAATGTTTGTAGCTTTACTGATTGATGCTAAACAGCACTTAACTGGTGGATGCAAAGCGTCAGTCAGGTAGACAGACTGAGACAGAGTAGATAAATTAGAGATCAGTCCACAAGGGCAAAACATCACATTTGCAAAAGAACCAACCCAACACATTTATCAAACACTCTCTTATTTTTTTTTTTTTTGGACAAAGCCACTGAGGCCTCTATTTTAATAATGGGTCCCTAAGTGTATTATTAACTTTTCTCACACAGGGTTGAGATCTTGCAGAGAACAAACAGTGTATTTTAGCAAGCAGTACTTTAAGAATTTCTTTACACAACAATGAAAACATCAAACAGTTGCCTGAAACAGCCTTTACAGCTAATTAGATCCAGACCAACATCAGAGATAGTTGGTAGCGCACAGCGTTTAAGAAGAAAGTTAGCAAGAAAAAATGCCTTTAACTTCCCTGGTTTTAATAGAAAGGAGTTTGTTAGACATGTCTGCCTCAGCGCTGCACATATTATGGTGAACTGGGATACAATGGTCCTCATAAACAATGTATTCTTAACATTTTAGCCTTTATAGTAGTAGCCATTCACAATTTCCCCACTTTTCTTGTTTCCACTTTTATTTTAGTACGAACATCAATGTTTGTACTAAAATATTCTTTCTGTCATGATTTGTGGACATTAAGATCTAAAGAGAAGCGCCATCTCCTGGTCAGACCCTGTAATTCGGTGAAAGGGTGGAGTCAGAGTAAAAATATGCACGCCCAGGAGAAGGCCAGTGGCTGGAAGTTGCAGTGGATTTTGCTGGGAGCTGCAGGAAAGTGGGCTGCCATTCGGCTGGGGTTTGACTGGGAAGGGCCCAGTTTTGAATGGCTGCTACTGTATATATAGATGCCACCTTCTCCTTTTTTTCAAACTTTAACATTATTTGCACAGTTACTGAAAGCTTAGCAATTCACAGCAAAGACAGAACTGACTGTGAATGAATGTGATCATGTCTTAAGTGTAAAGAATAGATATTTTTTTCCCAATACCATGGCAACTCTTTTTGATGCATCAAAGGTTTCCATGTAGAAACACAACATCTATTAATGTCTTCACTCTCAATCTGCGCTCATAGTTAAAGATGAACAGAGAATTTGAAGGACAATTTGAAAAAAGGACATAATTCAGACAGTTAGGGGCTGAAAGAAGGAGAAAAATGCAGATGAAGCCGTTTCTCAATGTGCATATGTGGTCAGAAAAGTTATATTTCTATTCATTTCTTATTTCATGTATTGATTTATGCTATTTACTTACTGAAAAATGTTTTCACTCAGTCTGTTTCACCTGCAAGGCCGAAAAATGTGAAAGAAATACTATTCCTATGACCAGCCATTTTCTTTGTCAAGGTTTATTCATGACATGTTACTGTTTAACCAAAGTGTCTATAGTTTGTTTTGACTCTGATTACTTTCCATTATTGTAAGGGAGAAGAAACTCTGTGTAGATCAGAACATGGAAGAAACATCATGCTGTGAGGGCTGTTGATCTTGTTTTCTTTCTACTTTGCAAAGTAAAATAAAGTGCCGATTGATTAAAATCCTTCGATCTCCATTTATTTAACTGGACTGTATGGTTGAATTCTTTTTTTTCACATAACAGCATACTTGTACCTTCTCATGTGTTCGTCATCAGATTTAGGACCAGCACTGTTTCAATTGCAAATAACACAAGATCGAAACTGACAAAATTCCTTGATGTTGTTCTCACCCCTCCCTCTTTACCCAGCATGCATCAGAGCAGACTTGTGCGTTCCTAAGACTGACCAGTTTCCAAGCATAAACTGTCACTATCCGATCCGTCCCGGAAGCACGATCCGTCCTGCACTGTAGGCAATACTTTGTTCTTCTTGCTTTTTTATTATTTTCTGGTTGGGGGGGTTTCCTTTTGAATATCTTTGTATTTGCGTAAATATTTTATGTTCTATAAACAAAAAAAGGCAATACACTTAAATAGCCTTTTGGACATTACTGTAACTGCTCTGAGCATGATGACGTCAAGCAATACAACAGATGTAAAACGTATCCATTACTTCCAAAAAAGTCTTCAATATTTTCTACACAATGTAATTTGGCATTCTTCAATATTTTAGGTATATTATAAATAAGTATTTTCAGTACGTCGTTCATTACGTAGTTTTTTTGGCGATCCGGATGTTATTATTCTGTTCTCGCATACGCAGGATGGATCGTGCTTCCGGGACGGATTGGGTAGTGACAGTGCAAGCTTGAAGAGTGGTCAGTCTGAAGAATGCACAAGTCATGTGCGTTATTAAAGGGGATGGTAATCTGAATTTAAAATAACTTTTTACAGATAATCTGAACTTAAAATACAGACCTGAAAGTTCCAGTAACTTGAATATAAAAAACTTAGTTGGCAGAACTTAACAAGCAAAATTAAGTTGATGCCTTCAACTCAAAAATTCTGTGCAGTCGATTGCCTTGAAATTTTGAGTTGAACTAACTTTTTCGTTTTTACAGTGTGTGTTGCAGTGATCTTGTTGCAGATATTTTTTTGATTTATGCCCAATTTTAACCCTTTAAAGCCCAATCCAAGAATAAAACAAAACAGAAAATTACTTTTTTTGGGTTTGAAGTCCTTGTTACAGGCTAACGATGGAACCAAACGACCCATGCATCGGTTACCGTTTGCATGTTTCCAAGCGATACAAGGCTTCGTCTATATAAGACTCAAACTCACTGCGGATCCAGACATTTGAATTGAGAAAGCTTCCTGGAGAGGTGGAGAAACGTCTTCAAATCTTGGAAACCAAGTCCAGTGGATATTTTTTGAATTTTTACAGAAAGTTTGAAGTCCTTATTTAGCAGAAATACATTTGATATTAATAATTTATTACTATGCGATAAGTCAAGATTATTTTTTGTGTAGTCTTTTACTGGCTGTTATCAGGTATATGTGATTGTGTACAATAGGATTTTGAGCAAAGTTTTTACCATTAAATTATGCAAAAGGTGTCAGACGCAAAACATTTCAGAGACCGTATGTATCAAATATGATACATTTGGCATTACAGGGTTTAAGAGTGGTCTGCACTGTATTATTCCACGCCACAACGCAAGAGAGACAATCGGGAACTAGCTGTGGGTCTAGATACGGCCAAGGCGGTGAGAAAGTGGAAAAACGCAGAGGCCAGTTTGTGCGACAACGGAGGGACATGAGGGCCAAAAAGAGCGGGGATCCAGGTGGAAAAAGGGTCCCAGCGTTCTCGCGCACCTCGCTCTTCTAGCTGGTCCATCTTCATGAGGTCGTTTTCCACAAGTCGGTCATACAAACAAAACAAGGCGGTAAGAAACCAAACAGGAAATACACATAGAGTAGAGCGGATGTAGATTTGACCAATCAGAGGCCTCCTGTCTGCAGTCACCTAGGATATTGGAGAGATGCAACAGAGTGTCTGCGGAAGGGGCGGGACATATCTACATTCACTGCAACACACATGCAGACAACCTGGTTTCTGAGTATAAATCAGCCTTGAGGGCGAAACTGGAGAAACTTCAGGACTGTTTTAAATGCTCTGACTGNAAGTACTCCAGAGTGTTGTTCAGCATGGGGGTGAGTAGAAAATGAAGGCTAATCATGTTTTGGGTGTACTATTCCTTTAAGAGTGGTCTGCACTGTATTATTCCACGCCACAACGCAAGAGAGACAATCAGGAACTAGCTGTGGGTCTAGATACGGCCGAGGCGGTGAGAAAGTGGAAAAAAGCAGAGGCAAGTTTGTGCGACAACGGAGGGACATGAGGGCCAAAAATGGCGGGATCCAGGTGGGAAAAGGGTCCCATTTTTCTCGCGCACCTCGCTCTTCTAGCTGGTCCATCTTCACGAGTCGTTTTCCACAAGTCGGTCATACAAACAAAACAAGTCGGTAAGGAACCAAACAGGAAATACGCATAGAGTAGAGCGGATGTAGATTTGACCAATCGGAGGCCTCCTGTCTGCGGTCACCTAGGATATTGGAGAGATGCAACAGAGTGTCTGCGGAAGGGGCGGGACATATCTACATTCACTGCAACACACATGCAGATGACACGGTTTCTGAGTATAAATCAGCCTTGAGGGCGAAACTGGAGAAACTTCAGGACTGTTTTAAATGCTCTGACTGGAACATGTTCAAAAGTGCAGCTACATATGGATGAGTATGCCACAACTGTCAGCCTACATCAACAAAAGCATTATGGAAGTCAGCACCACAAACAACTTCATCATCTGGGCCAACAAACGACCCTGGATGTCTGAGGAGGTCCGGCAAACGCTAAAAGCACAGAACTCAGCCTACAGTACAAGTGTGGTGACAAAGAGGCACTAACGACAGTGAGAGCCAACTTGAACCACGCCATCAGACAATGTGACCAGAAATATGTTAGACTTCTGCCTAATAGCTCTCTCAAAAAAACAGCTATAATGAGCACAGATAAAAGCACAGCATGAAAGGAGGAAGGATGTATTGTAATGTGTGATATGTGCCTTTTGACCCATCTCTGTCTTTGTCCGCCCGCCGATGAGCACATGCGCTCAAACATTTAGACACAGACACGTGCCGCCGCAAACACTGTAGCACTTACAAACAAAGCAGTCAAAGCAAGCGCCTAAAGACAAAAGCCGCATATTGGAACAAAAGACAAACCAAAAAAAAAAAAAAATGCCATCAAGACACCCGCAGCAGGCTCCCATTGTGATTAATGAAAACAAATATTGGGAGAGAGTGGGGCACAGGAACAGAGAAACAGCACAAACAAAGGAGCAGACAGCGTAATGCATTCAGGGTTCACTGACAGTCCTCCAGTGCAGAATGCGAATAATGGGAGGAGAGAAGGTGTGGTAGAAGAAAGGGAGGGAAAAGGAGGAGAAGAGGGACCAAGGGCACCAAGGCAAAATGCATCCAATCCTAAACACATCCACATGCACAAAAATACCACACACACCCATGTAAGCGTGAGCGATCAGCGCTGTCAGCACGTCTGTGCTTACACAGCCTTGGTACGACTGTCTGTTCTCCTGCAGGAAGGACTCTGTCGCTCCCACAGACACACCAGCCACACACAAAAAACACAAAAACGTTTTGGGTGAGTTTAAAGGGGTTAAATGTTGTCTGTGGCATTCTGAAAGTGCTGGGCTCTCAATGTCACGCCTCGCCGGGACACTAAGCCTGTCGCAGCAAAACAACAGCATGAGGCTACATAAAGATAGAATGCTTGCGTCCAGGTTGACAGGCAGCTTTTTCTGCTTTCCTTAGAAACTTAAATCAGTCAAATGGGAGGCAGATCTTTTAGTTATCAGGCTCCTCTCC
>NW_015151554.1:197397-199355 GCF_000732505.1 Cyprinodon variegatus | reverse complement strand
TTTTTCCTCTCCACTGTCGCTACAAGCATGCTTAGTGTGAGGGAGTCAATGAGTCGATGCAATCCAGTGGTTTTCCTGAGATAGAAAACTTTAAATCAACCTGACTGGATGATCTGATTAACTGTAAAGTGCCTTGAGATAAAATGTGTTGTGAATTGGCGCTATAGAAATAAATTAAATTGAATTGAATTAGACTGAAAACAGCTGATCACATTGTTTTTTTTTATTCTTAAAAAATATTTTACAACTATCTTTATTATTTTTTCCATTTCAAAATTGTACAGGAAGCTTTAGCATATCATGTATGATTCTTGCACAAAACGTATAAAGTTTTTCGTTGTTAAATGAAATTAATTACAAGTTTAGTGGATATGGATAATTTTACACGTCATTGTATCTAGGCATGTTTGTTTAGCTCAGGCGATCCATATTCAGCTTTAAATTCCCTGCTTGCTTGTGCGATAAGGCAAACATAGGGCTTCCAGCGGCTCGGCTTCCCACTGGGAATCAGCACAATTTATTTCCCTTCATCGACAGTCCCTAAACAAACAGAGCCAGCAGGACAGGGATGAAGGAGCAAATTTATGTTGTGAGACAAAGGGATAGCTGAGGGTGGAGGGATGCAGGCAATGCTTGGGTCTGACTCAGGCCGGAGGCTTCCTTTGGTGGTCCGTGTTATTCCCAATCGGCTTCATTACCGTCTTATCTCAAGGCAGGCAACACAGCCAGCAAGAACGGGGCCAGAGGAGCACCGTGAGGTTGTGGACCCGACACACCTGCCACCTCAGATAAAATAAACATCAGAAAAGGACACAATTCAAGCTCCTGCTTCACCACGTCTGTCTGCGGCTTCGCTTTTTTTCCCGTCATATGGCCTCCTACTTGATTAATCCCCCTCTACTCCCCTTTGTCTCTGTGGCTTTATCTGCCCTTCCTTTTGTCCCACCCTTTCTTATTCCCACAGGTCCTTCCTGACTTAGAACGCAGTAATGGCACAGTAAATCAGTTTCCTAACGCATCCTCCCTTTAAGCATTCGACCTGACACCGTCCACACCTGTAAGGTCAAAGGCTAATGTGTGTGACAAAGCCTGTGCTCTGGTGTGCATAATCAATCACTCCATGATGCTGGATCATGTCACAAGATTTAGAAACATTCCAGTGAAATCCTGCTTTGGTCAAAACACCTGCTGCATTTTCGCTTAAACAGCTTGTGTAGCGACTCAAAGCCCAAATGCTCAGTGGGATTTATTTATTTGTTTTTTACAGCTTATTTCAAAATAAACTGCAGTCAGAGTGTTAAATACCAATTAAAAAATAAAATTTTTAATAACCAGGAGTTTTTTTTTTTTAGATGCTTACACTGCAAAAATGATCTAGAAATAAGAAAACATTTCTTAAATTAAGTGTATTTACCCTTGATTTGAATAGGTAAATTTGATAATATGCCAATGGAATGAGTATTTTTACCCTTAAAATAAGATAATTAGATGAAATGCACTTGAAATAAGAAGATGCAATTGTGTTTTCTTATTTTAAATCTAAATTTGTCTTGTTCCATTGGCAAAAATGTCTCTTTAATCTCCTCAAATTAAGAAGAAATGCACTTATTTTAAGAAAAAATTACTTATCTAGATTTTGATTTTTTTCAGTGTACAGCCTGACAAAAACATATTTAAATCTGAATTTGAGGTGTTATTTTTAGTATTCTGCTGTAAAAATTTAAAAACTCTTTTACTTCCCAATTATGTATATCTACGGAAGCCGAGAGTGGTCGTATTCGACTTTTTTTTATTCTTTGCCTTCTCAAGTTAATGACATAATTATCTCGTTATCCCGGTTAAACCATTTATAGTTTTTTCTAGATAAAAAGAGAATTATCTCGACATCACGAGAAAACAGTTATTGATTTCTTGAGATAACGAGATGATTAAAGTGTATAAATAATGAATGAGGATTG
>NW_015151554.1:192598-193798 GCF_000732505.1 Cyprinodon variegatus | reverse complement strand
AAGCCAGAAAATAAGATGATCTGCGAACGGAATGAGCATTTTTACCCTTGAAATAAGATAATTAGATATTACGCCCTTTAAATAAGAGACTTCAGTTGTTTTTTTCTTATTTTCAATGTTAATGGTCTTATTCCATTGGCAAAGTGTCTGCTCAATTTAAGAAGAAATCCACTTATTTTAAGAAATAATTACTAAATTAGATAAACAGTTTTTGCAGTGTGTGTGTCGCTGAATCTTCTGCCTCCATTTATCTGTTTACTACAGTGTGTTGAATTCATGTTAATGTGGATTTAAAGACATTTCAATGAGTGGAAAAAATTGCAGAGGGAAATAGGAAAAAAAGTCTAATCAACCAAAACTTTCGCGACCCCCATGCTGAACCTCCGTGGACCCCCTAGGGGTCGCGGACCCCCTGTTGAAGACCTCCATTCTATTTTATTCTGAAATAACATAAATGTCCAAAGACAATAAATATTCTATTCTATTCTGAGGTGGAAAAAATAGGAAAATTCACCAACTTTATCATCTCCAATTAAGTTTTTGTGGCATTTAAAACAACATACATTAAAAAAAAACAAATATAATTTATCCTTCCAAATATTTACTAGGATGCATAAAATCCGGCAGCAACTAGATATCGCATCATAAGAAGGTTCATATTTCCTACTGAGGTTTGCTTTTTAATTCTCCTTTTATATTTTCATAAAATAGTAAACAACATTTTTTTTCTTTTGTTTGTTTTTGTTAGAAGTTATACAGATCAGGCCATTTTGGGTGCACTCATTCATTAATGCATGTCTTCTTCTGGAGAAGAGATTCCCAACTCAGAATATAAATGAAATCTAACTCTGGGTAAACAACCTGCCCTGGTGTATATTTTTGAAACTTCCAAAACCTGTAAAATTGAAGGGTAAAATAAATAAAGAAGATTCATGTAAAAACATCTTACTTTTCTGCTGGTGTTTAGCCAGCTGCCTGTTGTATTTCAAGTTCTTTAAACTCCTTGTTTAGATATGTAATATACGGGCAATGTGTAATTCTGAAAATTAATATTTATGGTCAAATCTGTTTGGTTCATAATGTATTAGATTATTTGGAAGTGCATATTAATAAACATTTTAGTAAATAAAGACTGTACATTGATGAAATTCTCTTTTTCTAATAATTTCCCCCAAGCTAAGTACACTTTAGTATAATCTA
>NW_015151554.1:187379-189214 GCF_000732505.1 Cyprinodon variegatus | reverse complement strand
TGTGTGTGTATGTAAGTATATGCAAAGACCAAATCTATATACACAACTTTGATAAATAATTTCAAAAATCCAGGAATGTAGCTGAAAAAGCACATACACACAAAATGATAAAAATGAGAATCAACTACAACTCAACCGTCTGTGTAGCATATGGAAAATGTATATTTTTGTTGTCTCTCCTTTTAAAAGAGCAATAGTTTAAACTCCTGGACAGTAAATGAAAACACAAATTTAGCCCGGCTACACATCGTGAAACCTAACATTTTGTCGCTGCGCCTCCTTGCTCTGACTCAAGCCAAAGTTTGAGTGATGAAAAAGCATATTCAGATTTCACACTCCAATAACAACAAGTAATCAAGGCCAGTGGTAGAAGCGCCCCGACGGAGGCAGCAGACCGAAGCAGAGCTGCCGCAGCCCTCAGTCACATCTAAACACCTGTCTCCAAATGGACACATCAATCCCTATTTCACAGCCCGCCTGCTTTTCTACACTGACACACCTATAAGCATGCACACATGTGGGATCTAGATTTCAGATGCCTGGAAACAGACGTTGCAAAGGCATGTCCACATATCTGCAGAGTTTTTTTTATTTACTGATTTAAGAATCAAAAGCAGGTTGAGACTAAGCTGGGAAAAATCATTAATGTAGGTCGGACATGAGACACACGGAGGATGCAGGTGAAAGTAAATGGGATGGAATGCAGGTCGAGTACAAATCAATCTGTTGCAATGCAGCACACGGTAATCTCACTCTTCAGCAGGAAGGGCTGATTCACAGCCCTGGAGTGGTGTGTGTGCGTGTATGTGTGTGTGTGTGTGTGGGGGGGTATAGGTGTGGCGTATGAGGGGAAAATGGTCGAGGACCAAAAAAGGGGTGGCGAGAAGCACTTAGCACCTGGGATAATACCCATTCTCTCTCTTTCTCTTACCATCTCTTTTACCGACGCACACATACACACACAAGCACTTTGCCTAATAGAGTAGCAGCAGTAGTCAGCGTTTCCCATGGCAGGCAGTAATCGCATGACTGGACTCAGTGATGGATTTTGGGTTAGAGGCAGCATCATCACCGCTGCAATAAACATAAACACGCACACACACTCTGTCAAACTCCTAACTCTACACACCTACATGTGTGTACAGTTTGAAGTTCATACAAAAAATAAGGATGTAGATTTGGCATGATACATTTTCCAACACATACAGTAGGGTATACAGTAAATGATAGATGATATTCAAACCTGAATTTGTAAGGTTTTTGTTAATAAAGTATATTATCTTTAATAGTCTGCTTTTATATTCTTATATTAAAGAAAGTGAAAAGCAACCAAGTTGCATCATAAAGAATTTTGTCATATAGAATTTACGGATTTCCCCTTCTTTTTATTATTTAAATTGCGGAAATATAAAGGCTGCATTAATTTGGACCTGGAAATATGGCTGGAAGAAAAGTTATCTTTAACTGTGTTTTTTTTCCAGTACAAAAATCTGAACCCTTATACCAGGGTAACCAATTAAAAATCAGGGGAGTCCGAATAAAGAAAATCAACAACCAGTAAAGGTCCGGAGACATTTTTAATTATAATCTGTTACTTTAAACAGAATTTAACACTGAAAATGAGGTGTTTATGCATCCAAGTTATACATTGACTTTTGAAATAAAAAAAATTTAAAGTTTTTCCATTTAAAACTCTAGTAGAGGACAACAGTCGTTCAGTTTGGTATATAGATACATGCTGTTTTCCTTCTTTTTCCTGTCTTAATGTTGGCAGTGGGCTTTAGGCTGCCCTGCTAGGCTTTAAACCTGGGTTTAACCGGAGACTAAGCCATTCT
>NW_015151554.1:183589-185339 GCF_000732505.1 Cyprinodon variegatus | reverse complement strand
CCAAAGACGTCTCTTGTTTGCCTTGAAAGGGGTGCGAGTTGATGGGATTCGGTAAAACTTGCGCGTTTTATTGTTTTTATCAAAACGGTTCGTGCAACCGACAGCATAACAAGACATGTTAGCGGCTCTTTCTGCAGGCGACATGCGCATTGGTGCCGGAAGTGACGTAGAGTGACGTTGCCTGATAATCCCTCTATAAAGTATATATGACACAGTCTGTAAGAATAAGTTACATATTTGACCTTTTGACCCCCAAACGGTTTTACAAATACATCTTTTTACACGAAACTTACAGAAAACAACAGTTGTTGTTCTGACAAGGAGTACAACTTTAGCATAAACTGTATTATTATCTCTAATACATTTCTTTCTAAAACAAGCCTATTTTCTCACTCTATTAAGTATTTTTTAATGGTAGAGTTCCCATAATGTAAATATTACCTCTTAACAATATTGTTTTTTAAAAGAAATAAATAGTGCTGCTCTTCTAAAAGACCAGTTGTTTTTTTTTAAACATGGAACTGAGTAAATGTGACTATTTATCATATCATATATGTTCATATGTAAAACACGTAACATCAAAGCAGATGATTGATGTGCAGAACAATGTTCACTAGTACGTTTTTATCCCAGAAGGTTTCAGATCCTTGGAATGCCCATAGCATAGTAAATCAGGTTTCTCTTTGAGGCAACAGCCTCCCTCGGGCCCAATTGGAAGTGCTTTGACCATTCAATGTCACTGACAATGTACTTCATTTATAACCCCAGTCCGAAATACTGCAGCAAGATTTCTGACAGCAAATACCAGAGAGATCATTTTTATCCTGTCTTAGCTTTCTTGCTCCCATTCCATATCCAATCCAGAATTTGAAATGATTTTCCTCACAGTCAAAGCCCTTAATGACTAAACACTGAATCTTGAAGAGTTCACCGAACCGTATTATCCCAGTGGAGCAAAGCGAGTGGGAAGCCTCAGCTGTGCTTCTTACTACTACTACTGTGAATTTACAACAAAAAAAAAATTCTACTTAATTCCAGCTTGTTGTTGGTGACAATTTTTATTTAAAATTGATTTTAAATCTGAAGCTACTTGAATTTAACATTTATTACGGTTATCTTGATGCATTATACATACAGATGCTTGCTTTCTTCAAAAGAATCATTCCAAAGCTAAACTTTATGCTATTTTCTTGCTCTCCTCAAAAAACAGCCTACTTTAAAACCTTACATTTTCTGCAAGAGCTTGCTTCCTCACACTTTCACCGCCTCATAACAAATATCAGCCTTGGCTGCTTAAAAGAGACGATGTTGTTCAAGGAATTTTCACAATAAAAATGGAGGACGGCTTTAACTATCAAGTTTCTATTCTGTGGCCTCGGGTCCCTTTCAGGGTAGGTGATGCTAATTCAGTTTCTGACCAGGCGAGTTTATGGTGAAGAAAACAGCCGTCACACGCCAGCTTCATCTGCTGAGCTAAAGAAACATTCAGCAATATGTGGACCAAAAGAAGAAAAAGCGGTGATTCCGAAAAAATGCATACTGGTTAAAAATTGTGAGAAATTTCAAAATAAAATTGAAAATCAAAAAATAAAATAACCCCCACCATGGTGCTCTGCTATCATTCAAAAAAGACTCAGATAAATACTAGTGTGTAATATACACTCACCGGCCACTTTATTAGGTACACCTGTCCAACTGCTCGTTAACACTTAATTTCTAAGCAGCCAGTCACATGGCGGCAACTCAGTGC
>NW_015151554.1:179755-182081 GCF_000732505.1 Cyprinodon variegatus | reverse complement strand
CACTGCGACATTTTTTCAAGAAAAAGATACAGCCCTTACCAGTGGCTGACTGGCTGGGTGTGATCTGGATCGTGTCTTCAATTGATACATAACTGAAAGCAACTGAATTCATACATAGCTGTATTTATTGAAATGACTTTTGGAGGTGTTGCCATGGAAACAAATACAGGACACAAATATTACTATTACTGGCGTGGACACACTGACAAAAAGATCTTAGGATTCATCAAACTTAAAAAAACAAAATAAGGATAATCATTGCCGTTTACATGGCCTCAGTGGTCCTTTTGCAAATGACGTGCATCATATCAATTTCGTTTTTACCTTCTTTGTTTTTAAAGCCAAAATGCATCCAAGCATCTGACTTGAAATGTGATGGAGCCGTGGGGCGAATTTTCTCAGTCTCCTCCATGTTTTATTTCATGACTCGTCTCAGTATCCCGCAGCCGGACATGCTTGTGACACAAAGCAGCAGGCGTCAACACATCCGCAGCGACATCTGCTGGACTGGAGGTTGTATTCCACTTGATTTGGCTGATGTGTGCCAACCATTAATGTATTTTATTTGTTGATTTTTTTTTTTTTATAATCCATTCTTGCCTTCAAGAATCGATGCAGTAGATCACAAAAATTAGAATTGTGATGCATCGTCATGACGATTATTTTGCACACCCTTACTGCACAGTGCCTGCACCATCTTTGTTATGTGTACAACCTATCCCATGATGCTTTGTGAGTAGAGCTCTCGCAAAGCAATCTGGGAAATATCTGCTAGTGACCATGGATGATCACTACTTTTCAAGGTGCATTGTGGGAAATTTGGGGTCCACTACGTTTTCATCCACTAGAATTTTAGACTAATTTAAAATGGTGTAACGTTTATATAGTGCCCTATGTAGCCAGTGTCATGACTTCTGGCACTAGTGCTGGTTTGAGGATTCAACACACCTGTCAGCTCCGCCCTGTTTCCAATCAGTCTCCATCAGATCACCTGCTCACCAGCTAATGAACAGCCAATGACTCACCAAGGGCCAGCGAAGGGCCCATCAAGCACCAGACAAGGGCCCATCAAGAAAAGTGGGGAAATTCTGAATGGCTACCACATAAAGCTAAAAGGTTACGGAGACACTAACAGGTTGCCTGTAGACTGTATCTTCATTGCTTTTAAAACCCCTCTTGCAAAATCACCAAGGAGCAAAATGCTGCATATTGGATTGACTTTTTTTTGTATGAATTTAATTGAAAGCAAATCTGTAACATGGCCCTGAAAACACCAAGCTCCTTTTTTGTCTCCTGGGCCACCTACCTCTACAGCTATCTGTTTATCTTTCGCACTAGTTCACCCCAATACAGCGGACTGTACCTGCTGCTATGTAAGATCATGTTATGTGTGACTCTGACATAAAAAAGAAATGGACCGGTGATTAGAATCTTGTACACTGTTTGGCCTCAGGTGCAGTCAGGAATGAGATAAAACATGTTTGCTTTGAAAGATCTATATCATATAGAATACTAAATTATTCACAAACCAGCAGGGGAATCCCCTGAACTCAAACATGTGCAGACCTTGAGAAGATGGATAAACCGCTGCATTTTGACTGATGTGAATATCTGGATAAGAACACATACAGCATCAATTCAATACTAATGAAGATTAAATGTAAACATGTTAAACTAACCTGCATTTCCGATCAAAAAAGCAATGCTGAGAGATCCAAGATTCCATAAATACGGGGAAAAGGTTATGTTGTTAAAAGCTGTGATTTAGGGAAAAAAAAAAAAGTCATAAAAACGACAAACTGAAACAGTCATCTCCATCTTATTCTGCCTCACTTCCATTAGTGTGACAATTTCATTAAACAAACATAATGTACAAAATCATTTCCTCGACTTGGCTGGCTCCGAGAAATTAACAGCAACATGGAAGTCATGCATAATGAATGTGAACATTTGCCATCTACAAGTCTCCCACAGTCAAACATTAATTCCACCTCGTGCAGGGTGTGGAGAGGGAGGAAGAGGAAAAATGGAACATCGAGAGGTGGGGAAAGAAAAAGAACCTTCAGAGGTGATACTGATTCCAACTCTACCAGGTTAAAGCTGTGTGAGTGTTGGGAAAGACTGCAGCAGTGGTACAGATTGATATGGAAAATAATTAATTGATATACTAAAAACAAAACTTTCCAAAAACTTAACTGAACTATGCTTTGTTGAAGGAGCTACCTTTTGCTGCATTTAAATGACCAAGACTTTTGTAACACAGTGTCTCTATATAAGCTCTAAACAAGACAAAACAAATCATTTAAAGGAGAATTCCGGTTTTTAA
>NW_015151554.1:175529-177598 GCF_000732505.1 Cyprinodon variegatus | reverse complement strand
TGAACTATAAAGAGCCTTGAGATGACGTGTTGTGAATTGGTGCTATAGAAATAAACTGAACTGAATTAAATTGTTAACTGTATTTTTATTCACCTATTTATGGCACTTCATCCCCATAACAAATTCTTTGTAAAAGCACTACTTGGCAATAAGCTTTTTTAATAACAATTGTTTACCTGATATCATGTCATTATTTTTAACTTAATGAAAATGATTCCTTACATCTAAAGGTTACACTATGAATACTGATTTAAGCAAAAGTTATCAGAAAAAGCTTCTTGCAGTCACAGCCATCATGCTGTGTAATGCTCCATCTGACGCACACCAGCAAGACAAATATTACAGGTCACATGGGATTAAAAACAGAACCCAAATAAATAATTAAATTCAACTTGGCAGAGAGTTAAAAGTACATGTCAAGTCAGCTCGTTGCTCTTTTCTCATACATCAAAAACCAGGGAGTTTGACATGACTCTCATGACCGTGCCAAAAACACTTGGCATCACCTAATTCTCTTTGCATAAATCTCACAATCATTTATCCTGACACAACACAACAAAATGCTAATAGTAACATTTTAGAGAGGGGAAGAGCATAGAGGGGGGAAAAAAAAACAAAAAACGCTTTTCTCCCAAACAGTGATTTATTACCAGGTGCACCAGGGTCACACATTAATTTTGCTCTTTATATAAAATGCCCCTAACTGCTGCATGCATGAATAAAATGCTCACACAAAAAATATCTTGTGTTGGAAAATGTTTATGCACATTTGCAGTCTTCCCCATCAGCTTGAACGGAGGAAAATGTCACAGTGTTGAGAGGATGTTTATCTGGAGAAGACAGAGCTGCCCCCCCCGGGCTCTCCTACCTTCCGCTGCTATGCAATCTACATGTGTGTGATTGCATGTAAGGGTGTGCGGTCTTGATCGTTATGTGTGTTGTCTTTGACTGACACAGGACGGTGGAAGATGCCAGCGTTTGGCGGCGCGCTTCAGCAGACACACATCGGATGTGACACCGCAGAGCCAGCGGTGTGACAGGCATGTGACAGGGCAGAGCTGGTCCTAAATAACTTCATAGGCTCCATTACGCTGCCAAAACACTGGACACGCCATCTCCCATTTCCCATTTATCCTTCATGGTCACAGAGCCCTTTACTATTCACAAATGGAGTGCTGATTGGACCCAACCTTTCGCTCAGTAAAGATTAATCACACATAGATGCCAGCTTTCATGCACAGTAGATAAGACCACCAGCATCAAAGCATCACATCCCCTCTTTGCAAATCATAGACAAAGGCTGAGCAGAGTGTTTAGTGCAAGGAGCAGGGCAGTCACAGTGGTGATTATCCTGAAGGAAGCATCAGTGGTTGGTGTTTACCTCCACTTTGCCCTCAGTTTTTTTTTTTTTTTTGACACTGCGAACCTCGGAAAAAGTGAAAGCATTTGTCAAGAGCGGTTTTTGAAAGGGCTGAAGGTGACTGAAGATGAATGTGTCATTAGCCCTGACACAAATTAGTGGAAGGGGTAAAGGAGACAGAGGAGGAACAACAACCTTCGCAAACCGCAGCACTGGAATTACAAAAGGTACAAAGTGGATGTAAAAGAAAAAGAGAATTCAAGGCTAATTCTAAAGCTAAAAGCAAATAGTAAGACGTTTATGCCTGCAAATCCTCAGTCTGCGGGTCATTGCAAAAACAAGCAGGTTGAAATGGGAGATGAGGGGACTTTCGTTGGGCTTCCAAGCATCTACGTGGTGCAGGATTTTAAAGACGTTACACAAACAAACTCATCATGATTACTTTAAATCTATAATTATTCCATACTGTTCAATAAATAATAAGTGCTTTTAATTACTAGTAATTCTCTTTTGAATGTGCTTTACTGGAGGCATCCATGTTTGTCAAAGAACACTACTGCCACCTACTGGTTAGTGACGTCACGGTGCGGTATCGGCTGTTGATCAAGTCCCAGTGCTGTATCTGGTGTTTGTCACAACGCGCTATTATCCAAGTCATCTTGAAAACATTTTTCTTCAAATTGTTGGCTACATATAACAGGTAAACATG
>NW_015151554.1:169530-174517 GCF_000732505.1 Cyprinodon variegatus | reverse complement strand
AGATGGCAGGAGGGAGGGGCTACTATATTTGGGCAAAAATGGCCGCTCCCAGACTCAGTGATCATGAAGAAAATTATTATTTTTTATTTTTTTTTTATGTATTAAGGCTAGTTTCATTAAATCATTTAGTTTTAGGTATAGATAATGATCCATTGATTATGCATTGCTGATTGGACTTTTCCTTTAACATTAGAAAAAGGACATATTTCAAAACATGTTCAGAAAAGTTAAGCGAATTTCTAGTTTCCTCTGATTTCAACACATTTGCAGCAAGGAGTTCAATTCTTTAGTGGCAGTTTGATAAAAGAAAAGAACTCATTTCTATATCTCCAAAGCCGGGTTTCATGGAAAAAAATATTTTTTAAATCTGAGTAAAAAAGTCCAGTTATATTAAAGCGTTGAAGACCTCAGGTTACATGTTTTCATTGGATGTTTGAATTGAAATGAGATGGTAAAAAATGCAGCAAATAATGAGAAAAACATTTCAGGAAATCATTATAAACACTTCAGTTTAACACTAAAGTTTAGTTAACATGACAGTTGATGAGGGACTAATGATTTTTGGCTTAATCTTCAAAGAGTCCATGTAAGGAGTGCTAAATTGCTCATGCAGACAAAAAAGGCAATTAATGGGCATGCTGTGGATGAGTTACAAAAATGTTGGGAACAAAGGATAACTGGAGCTAAACTGGTTGAAACTGGTGTACGATAAGGAAGATTACTTTAGAAATGCAAATGTCTTGAGAGCTGTACTCAACAAAATTTGTTTTTGTATACAATCTATACAAAATGACAATAAAGTCTTTCTGAGTCTAAGATGCAGGAAGCACAGTAGAGAAAGGTAAAGTTTGGAATTACAGAAGTGGAGTTAATCATGTTAATAAATATAAAGTAATCAATGTCAATAAGAATTATAATAAATGTTATTTATAATGCACTTTACATGTAAGGACCTAAAATCTCTACAAATGAAACTAAAATATCAAAAGAGGAATATAATAAAACAGCGGTCCCCAACCTTTTTTCTACCACGGACCTGTTATATGTCAGACAATATTTTCACGGACCGGCCTTTAAAGTGTGGAGGGTAAATACGATCAAATAAAATGATACGACTGGCATAAAATCAAATACAAACAGCATAAAAATAAAACTCACAATTATGTTGAATTAGTGGGAACCCTGAGCTTGTTTCTCTGAAACAAGCCGGTCCCATCTAGGCGTAATCGGAGACAATGACACACGAATTGTGCTCCTGATATCCTGTCTTCCCAGTCTAGCTCTGTTTTGGTCGCTGTAACCGCAGAAAATCCCGCTTCACAAAGATAGGATGTTATATATAGGATGCGTCTTGAGCTTAATTAACCTGTGTCAAGAGCCACAGATGCACCAACTGACGTAATTGGGAGAGAATACCCCAATGTCTGAATATTTTTCAAAATAAAAGATCACTCAGACTCTGATCGTCGATAAATTATAAATATATTTTTTATCTGTGCGGCCCGGTACCGGTCCGCGGCCCGGTGGTTGGGGACTGCTGTATTAAAAGACAAAACTAAGGATTAAATATTACTCATAAAACCTGAAAAAAATGACTTTGCACCTCCAACTTCAACATCCAACAGACAATAATACAGATTTACTGCAAAATTCAGACGTATATAACTCTGCCAACTTATTCACAACTCTCACTTGACCAAAATATTGCAAATCAAAGTAGCTCAAAATTATTTTAATAAAACTTACATGTAGTGTAAATGGAGCCTCTAAAGTAGGGGTGTCAAAGTGGTTCCAGAAAGGGCCGTGTGGCTGCAGGTTTTCTTTCCAAACAAGCAATAGCACACCAGACTCCAGTCATCTCATCAAGTGAGTTTAGAATTAACCTGATGACTTGAAGATTGACTGGAGTCTGGTGTGCTATTGCTTGTTTGGAAAGAACATGCAGCCACACGGCCCTTTCTGGAACCAGTTTGACATCCCTGCTCTAAAGGAACACCAAGGGGGAAATTTAACAATCATAACTGATTGTTTGTGTGTCTATTTTTGCTTGTTCTTTTGCTGAGGTAAAAGAAAAATATGTTTATTATGCAAATAATATATATTATATGAATAATTATTATGCGAGTTATTATCTTCCAGATCCCTGGTGATGTAATATCTGATCGATAACTATTTTTTGTAGTTTTTGACTTTTAAAAGAAGTTTTAGAGTTCATGCAGAACATCCTGTTTGTATCAAAAAATGAAATAAATAAAAAATGAATCAGAGTATTATGATCCCATGGTTCTCAATAAAATCTGGAAGAAAAAAAACATTCAGCCTGCTTGCTGTGAGCTAAAGTTATCTACTCTTTAAAAAAAGAAAAAGTCTCTCATTGACATGCAGAGAAAGTATTTCAATTTAGCTTAACTATCTAATTGAAAATTTCAGCCTCTTGGACCAATTTATCTAAATTTTTACCAATTAATGGCACCAGGAGAATTATCTACATCAGGTATGATAATAGAAGCAGAGTGCTGATTATATTGATTGAGGTTCTTTGGCAAAAAAAAAATAAAAAATATATATAGTAATAATAGACTTCCCTATAATAGAAAATTGTCATAAACTCCCTTTTTTTCTCCTTTAGGCCATTTTAGTCATTTAAAAAACTCAATATGAAGTTTTTCTAACAACTCTTTGCCTAGAAATATTTTTTTTCTCAACTGAATAGTTCTAACTCTATACTAATGGTAGGGCAGTAATTAGCAGAGGCTAACCAATTTACTAAAAAACTGAAATTTAGAAAGGAATTAAAATGGATAGTATTCTTTTTTATGGCACAAATAATAGCCAGGTGAAAATGTTTAAAGTTTACCGATGCTTGGTGGACTGATGAGTCACATCGATATATCTATCAGCCTTGGCCATCATATTTACAGAACGTTGCATCAGAAAATGTAAAATACTGTTTCACTTCCTTATATCACTTTAAAATGAACCTCAATCCTTAAAATGATCCCATATAGAAAATTTGGTAACCCACATCCCTGCAAGAAGCTGTACAAGATCCGAGTGAGTGAGAAAAAGAGGGTCAAAAGAATTGCTTGACCTTTCATCTCGCATGATGATAGAGCAATTTGTGCATGTGAGCATGAAGCCTTTGATGGCTGCAACCCTCACATCACATGTTGTAAAACTTATGATATGATGCTCTGCCAGCTTTGCACACTTTCTATGTCAGGGAGGACTTTGATGTCTTGCCTGTTTGCAGAGACGCACAATCACTTTAGCCACTACTACTAAAAATAGAGTTGCTGTTGAACCCTGGAGGCTGTTAGTTGCAAGTCTGATATGGAGATTGCTTGTCATTGCTTGGCCGGTTTGGCTCATTAAAGTGTGGGGACGTTTCTAGTGGAGACATTGTGCAAAAGCCACATCCTATTTAAACACAGGAAAAGTAAACAAGGTGAATTATAGATCATTAGATGCAAAGATGCATGAATCATTTATGACTTTAATTTATTTGCAGACATGTTTTGAGGTCAATGAGATGTTTCAGTTATTGACAAACAATTCTTTTTCTTGATTAGTGATAATTAGCTGACATGAACTGCAGATGGTTTTATAGGACAGGTGAAAACGGATGAAGAAAATGGAAAAAGGTGGGGTTCATTTCCACTCTGCTCCAAAGATTTTGGTGTATTCTGTCCATGCTAAAACTACATTAGTCAAGAATCATTCAAGCTTTTTGATTTCATGCTTCCAAGGGGGGAGCTGCACACAGCACAAATACACATTTAAACCAAAAGAGAAAAGGGAGGAATTCATCCTTCACTGCTTGGTTCATTTGTTGCTTTGTGGGCTACTGAAATGTGTGTGTTCTTTCCAAAGATATATGAGGCTCAGATGGGATTCAGAGAGACACAGACACTGAGGGAGATAGAATAAAAATAAAAGGAGGATGTCCAAATAAGAAAACAAAATGGGGAGTTAAATTTGGTGCCCTGTGTCTACTGGCAAACTGGAAGTTGAAGCACATACCGAGTTGGAGTCCCGCACACGCTAGGATGGAACTGTGTGTTAATGTCTGGAGCTCTCCAGCCGTGCAGACACCTCAGGGGACGCATCCCGATAATGCAAACTAACTCCAGCTAGCAGTCCCAAGGGACAGAAAAAACAAAAGATAATGCTCCATCAACTTTTATCTCATTAAGCAGTCTATAACTTGCCTAATTGTTTACAAAGGGATTTGGAACAATATCCTGCTCAGGGTTTAAGATTTTGGGGTGTGTGTGAGTGCATATGTGTTGCTGATCACTCTGGCCCACACATGTCGGTGTATGGAAGGGGAGGGGGGGGTACATTTGTGATTCATTGCCGTCATGAATTAAGATTGGTTTTAATTAGGATGAGTATGGATGTGCAGCCTAATAAGATAAAGCAGGAGATTAGGAGACAAAGGGCCGCGCTTTGGTTTCTCACCCGCTTCCATCCGACACTTTTGAGTCGATGCCGCAGAGTAAACAGAGGTAGAAAGACTGTGCACACATCTGGCTAACGAATAAAGAGCACAGCTCCAAAAGATTTCATAAATCAAAGATCATGTTTTGTCTTTACAGCCAAGTCATGTCAGCCTACTTCCCCGGCTTCCTCTTTTTTTTTTCTCATCTTTTTAGATATTCTGACAGCAGCACACTCCACTGCCTTCCCCCGACCTCATGCTTTTCAATCTGTCCATCTGAGCACTTGAGCTTTGATCTTCTCACCCAGGCCGACTCATCGCAGCCCTGCAGCCTCCTTTGCTCTCTCCTCTGTAACTCCACTCATCTTTAATACACACAAATATATATATATATATAACCAGAGATGGGAAGTAACGAAGTACAAATACTTTGTTACTGTACTCAAAATAGATTTTTCTGATATTTTTACTTTACTTTACTACTTATTTTTATGGCGACTTTTTACTTCTACTCCTTACATTTTTACACAAATATCTGTACTT
>NW_015151554.1:166150-168202 GCF_000732505.1 Cyprinodon variegatus | reverse complement strand
AAGTGACCTGAGATGACATGATGTGAATTGGAGCTATAGAAATAAACTGAACTGAATTGAATATACAGTAGCAGCCATTCAAAATGGCTCCTCCCAGACAAAAGCCAGCCAAATGGCTGCAAAATCCCCTCCAACTATATATATATATATATATATATATATATTATATATATATATATATATATATATATGTGTGCGTGTGTGTCATACCTCTGTCTGCCCCTGCATCCTTTTTCTGAACCAGCCCACTCTCCTGCTTCATGACCATCAACGTGAGGTAAAAAAGAACTGCCCCCAAGGTGCTTATTAGTGCAGCGCTTTTAATTACAGTTTGCACATCGATCAAATGTTGTATTACTAGTTGGTCCCCATCGCCCGGTTAATGTAGTGATGGATCACCTGTGAGGTTCCGCAGCGGTCATCTGTGGCAGTCGGATGCAGATTGCTCAAGCACAGGGAAAGCCAGGCTCATCTGTGATGTTGACAGTGCAAATATTACAGGATAATGAACAGCATAAAAAGGTATATCAAAAACAGCAAACCACGAGAGAGAGTGAGAGAGTCAAAGAGAGCAACAGTCACTGTCACTGCAGCTTCATAGCTCACTTTAAGACACACTGACTTGAATTAATGAGATGCAGCCCAGTAGTCTTTCATGTTTTTCTTTTCCTTGAAAAAGGAGCTGGAATCCATTTACACCAAAGTACTAATATCAATATATTATAAGTCCTTATACTTTAACATTTGTTTCTACACACAAACACAGTTGCTTGTGTATTTTTTAGGATATGATAAACTAGCTGTCATGACTGCATTTTTGGTTCTGTTTAAGTTTCCTTTTTTGAGTTTTCAGTTAAACTTTGATTCATTTCTTTCTGTGTTTTCTACTTTATTGGTTTCATTTCCATTTTGTGTTATTCTAGTTATCTTTTATTCTAATTGACTTCTTAGGTATTGTTTGCCCTCTGCTGCCCTCTTGTGTCAGCCTCCTTTTTCCCTAGCTCCCTTCTAGACTCCTCTCTCCACACCTGCTCCCAATCTGCTGATTAGCCTGGTCTTTGTTTAGTCTCCCATTTATACACCTCATGTTGAGTCACTGGCTGTCTTAGAATTTATGGGCTGCATCTTCCAAGGACGCGGTCTACCTGGACTGGATCCTTTGAAGTCCGTGAAAATAAGTAGACCAGAGGAGATTTGGCTGTGAATTCAAACAGGTCTACCCTTCTGCATTTTTCTCTGCCTTACGCTCTGTCACCTAGCAACCATGACAATTGACACACAAAGCAGGAAAAGAATGAGTACCGAACTTTTCAAAACTGTTTCTTTTTATTTTATTTTTTTATATTGGTTAATTTATTTTCCAGGTGCACAGTTTTATATTGTTAAAACACTTTACAGTTTTTTTTATTGTTTATCTTTTAACTCTTCACTATTATGTTATTCTTATACATTTTTCTAAGGTCCACATTTGTGTGACAATTTTTTTCTAAAATGTTTTTGCTGCTGTGAACACCAGAATTTCCCCATCCCAAACCGCCCCCTAAGCATTAACCCTTTAACAATCCCAATGAAGTCACACTCACAGCTGTGGAGTGCACCTCGATTGAAGGTGAGGGGTTTAAATGGAACAGAAAAGGAAGACAGTCGTTGCTATGCCAACACAGTGATGCACCACTTACAGGGTTGTAGCTCTGTGGTGCAGGATGAGATAACAAACATTTGCCCCTTTCTTAAAAATGGATTTCTACAGTAAAATAAAACTATAGAAACTTTTCATTTTCTGTCAATGCGATAAAGATGTAGCAAACCCGCAGCGCTTACATTTAAATACTGATTTTTCCACTGCCATTAGTTTCCCGTTACACCCGCTGCCAAATTGAGGGCTGAACGGTCCACTTGCCCTACCCAAAACATGGTTTGAGACGCAGCTTTTAATGTGGCGGTCCCTCCGCGGGTACATGCAAATGGAGGGTTAGTTCTTAGGGGAAGTGTTTAGTAGTACATCTGGCCAAAGTGAGATCTTTTCCACACAACAGCAATAGTAAAGTTCTG
>NW_015151554.1:163280-164596 GCF_000732505.1 Cyprinodon variegatus | reverse complement strand
CAGTAGGATTTTGCTGCTGCTATGTACCCCAGTATGGATTTTGCACCAGGTTGATGTGCTTATTTGTAAGCAAAAACACTTTTGACGTTTGTATGTATCTACCTTGCAAATAGGAAACACTGCCTTCAATCTTCTCTAATTCATATTTATTATCTATATTAGTGATTCCCAGCCAGGGCTACTAATACCCCTAGTGGTCCACCAAGGAATTGCAGGGGTTACGTGAAAACGTTTTTACTTACGACATAAAGAAATGCAATAAAATAAAACTGCCATTGGTTTTGGTCTGTAAGGACTCAAATACAAGATAAACACTGACTTAATCAACTAAAAAGATTTTTTAAAAATGTTCTAATCAAAATTTTCATGAAGGACTAGAGTGGGTATCTGCTGTGCAGCTGCATTACTTCCCCTCCAGCAAAAGTGGGATGACAGGGGCAAAGTTTAAGGTCACAAGAGAAGAATGCACCAAAGCAGCAACTGATGTCCAACAACAGCCTACCTTATGCATAAGGCATGGCAGTGTAATGCCCATAAAATGTCACAAGCCAGTGTCCTGAGGGGGGCAGCAATGCACCTCTAACTTAATATTCTACCTGCTGTTTACATAGCTCTGGACTCAGCTTTTATTGTGACTAAATGCTCTCTTTCATGCCTCTGAAGTGAAAACTGGCTTAAAGCTTGTCAGCTTAACTGTTTCTTTCCTCGACAGAGCCGCATAAGGAGCTAGTTTATGTTACCTTTTCCAACAAAGAGGTTTTTTTGGATTAGTGCTTCTATGTTCTTTTACATGTCTGCTTCTGTGTTCTTCAACACCCAGTCTACTGTGGTAAAACGCTGCTCACACTGAGCCTGGTTCTGAGGTTTCTTGTTGGGAGCATTTTGGGAGATTTTTCTCCCCACTGTCACGGCATGCATGCTTGGTGTAAAGGATTACTGTGGAGGTAACAACAAAATACAAGCTAATATCTTTTCTTGCCAAGTGCTCGACCAGGAGGCGATTCAATCAGCTGGTTTTCCTTTGATAGAAACTTTGAACCAGTCCAACTGTATCATTTTATTGAATTGTCTCTGTAAAGTGTCATGAAGTATTGTGAATTTGCACCGTATAAATAAATCAACTGAATTAAATTGATTTGTATTTTGTTTTTCTTTTGCTGAATTGAATTTATCTGTTTTCATGATTCTCTTCTAATGTGATACTTCAGAGTACATATAGAAAGCATCTACTTTAGGTCGATTACCATCTCATAGCAGGGCAGGCTTAACCTGACTCCGCCAGATGGATTTGCTCTGCATATTCATCTGGAAACTTT
>NW_015151554.1:156000-162477 GCF_000732505.1 Cyprinodon variegatus | reverse complement strand
ACGCTAGTTTCATCGGCTGAAGCCGCCATGTTCTTTAGACTGAAGTGCCGCGCTTCTCGTTGCGTCACACCTCAACCCGCCTCAAAGCAAACGCTGATTGGACGTTCGTTTGGTGAACGGCTCCAAATTTTCTTCAACGGAGAGTCTCCAGACTGATCTGCGAGTGAAACCTTGAAAGCTCGCGAGATCAGGATGGTCTCACGAGGCTAGGGCAGGCTTGCAGCTATTTCAAACTCAACCAGACGATGGCCCGGCCAGATAAAACTGTACTAACAATCATTGTGTAAAATATTACAAGCTTTTAATCTTGTTTTAGACGTAACCATGGTTTAAACTTTCGCATAATTTGTGGAAATGTATTTTAGAAACACATAAATATGATATCTGAAGAGAGTACCAAAAAAAAAATCCACTGCCTGTATCCCACTGCCCACTTCTCTCTACTTCTGCTGTAGTATCATCCTCTCATAATCTATCAGATGATCCTAGTTTTGGTGCAATTTAGATAATACTAAAAGACTATACAAAGATCAAAAATGTGATTATATGCTGATAAATAATAGAAAAGCTAATACTTATTCTAAAGTTTAAAAAAAAATCATTGCTTTAAAATCTAGCCATTCAGGAATCAAGTCCTTTGTATTCAAATGAGCTGACAGCTCACTCAATCTGCTGCATCAATTTAATGATGTAAAAAATATAGAACTCTCATGCCCTGCTAAAAAACTAATCAGAATGGATCTTGTTAAAATGCAGAAAACAGCCAAATAGTTTGAAGCGCAGAGCGACCGAGGCGCTGATATCTAGAGGAGTCACTTAAAGATGAGGCTGGCTGAATTTTATATCGCCACAGATGAAAGAAACAGCTGACCCCATCCTGTGTTCAGCTGAGGCACATCAAGAGTGTTGACAGGTAATGAGAAGATCTGAGAGGAAAGCTGCAGTTTTTGCTCAGACAGCTGATCGGCTCTTTCAAAACTTTATAAAAGTAAAATGCTACTACAACATGCTTCACTGTAACAATTGCTATATATAATTTAATTACATTGTTGTTTAATGTTGTTTAAGCCAAAGGGGGTGTGACATCCTCGCACTGATTAAAATGGAGACGGTTGAAATGTGAATAGAAAGAAATGAAAAAAATGTACGGTTTTGTTTTGGTTCTCCCCTTTTGGGAGTTTTTAGTTATCAGTTATCTTTAGTTTATTTTCCTTCATAATCCAGCAGTCTTTAGTTACTCTCTGCTGCCCCCTTGTGCTTGTTTCCTTTCCCCTTAGCTTCCTTCTAGTTAGTTCCACTCACACCTGCTCCTTATTCAGCTCATCAGCCAATCCTTTGTTTGGTTCCCCTTATATACTCCGCCTCTGCAGTCCTGGTTCCTTGTTGTTTAGTAGCTTCCTCATATCTGGCTTCCCACAGGGGTTTTGGGTCCTCAAACACCTCCACCCAAAGGTGACAGGTTTGAGCAAAAATGTTGACATATCTTTAGACCTGTAATGATCTTGGTTCTGTTGGTCTTCTCTAAGTTTATAGTTTCATGTTTATCCATGTGTTCTGGATTTATTTTAGTTTCTTAGGTTTTTCATCGCTTGTCCTCTGCTGCCCCCTTGTGTTTTCTTTTCCCTTGGCTTGCTCGTCAGCCCAACTCACACCTGCTCCTTATCAGCTCATTAGTCCTACCTTTGTTCAGTCAGCCATAAATACACTCCCTGTTCAGTCCCTCAGTGCTGGTTCCTCATATTAACTTTTCTCACCCTGGCTCCTTAATGGTTTTCCCCTGATGTCTCCATGGTTCTGGTTTTTGTTTGATTTTTATGTTTTTTTTTTTAGGATACCTGTTTTTGTTTAACATTTTTAAGTGGGATATTTTGGATACCTGTTTTTGCTGCCTGATCTTTCATTAAATCTTTTAAGAACTCACCCCTGCCTGTCAGCCTCTGCATTTGGGTCCTCACAAAAATGTTAAAACCAAATCTTGACAAGACCAGAAGGGAAATGGATACTTGGTATCCAATAGTATTGAAGCACAAATCTTTAGAGGAAGAAAAACAGTCAGAAAAAAAGTGGCCATTTTATTTCTAGTTCAAAAATGTATTTTTACTTGATATTGTATTTTTTTTTTTTTTTCATAAAAGGGTGAGTAAAATTTAAAGTTTTCTTTTTTTGATTAACATTTATTTGATTTTTGACACTGCAAAACAAGGCGTACCATCCACAGAAATGCTGTGGAGTAAGATGGTTTGCAAGGCAGAAAAGGGAGATTTTTCTCATGAAAACCAATGAAACAGCCAATATAGCACTTTACACTCCACCCAGAGCATCTCAGCAGCAGCCTGGCTGAAGCGAGACTGCCTTAAAACCTGCGCCAAAGCACCCTCTGACCACCAAGTGGCCAAAGATGTGAGGTATGTTGCCATAAGAAACGTCACCTGAGATGTTTAGAGCAGGAAGATGAACCAGCAGCACACTGGTTTTTGGGACGACTCCTACCACCTGGGCCATGAGATCACAAAATCTCATTTCTTTCAGGAAATTGCCTTCCTCTCCCACTTCCTTGGATTATCTTCACGCTTTGAAATTTCATGCATTTGTGACATAAACAATCACATCAGTTCTCCAAAAAAAAAAAAAATCTAAATTAACAAAAACACCAAAAAAAAAAACAGGCCTTTTATTTGTTTCTGTTCAAAACTCATTAAACATAAAAAACAAAACAAAGCATAATTTTCAGAATTCAGCTTATTCCTTTTTGACACAAAAAGGGAAACATTTTATATTTAATATACAGTTTTAAAACACAAATTGTCAAGTTGGGTGGAGGTTTGAAGAGGATCCAAATACAGAAGCTAAGGCTGAAGTGGTTTCTTGAAGGTTTAATAACAAAAAGGTTAACGGAAGCCAAAATCTGAAAATACTTAAAACCAGGAATACTCACAACAAGGGGGGCAAAAAAAATCACAACAAACCAGCAACAGTGACAGAGCAGGAGGTGCAAATATGGAAGAGAAACATAGACCAGGCTAATCAGCAGATTGGGAGCAGGTGTGAACAGAGGAGGCTAGAAGGGAGCTAGGGGAAAGGAGACTGACACAAGAGGGAAACAAAGGGCAAACAGGAAATACCTATGTAAGAACTAAAAAAAAACTAGAATAACACAAAATGGTAATAAAACCAATGAAAACTCAAAGATAATACTTAAACAGAACCAAAACTATGAAAATAATAAAATAGCCACAGCAATTAAATGATCATACACAAAGGTGTGGACATTGGATTTCTAGAGAGATCTTTATTGTTGCTTCTAAAGTAAACTTGCTGCAGTGTTTAAAGACTCATTGGAAGGTCTTCAAGGTTGCTTGTAGAACTAACAGAACGTATTATAAATAACATATTAAACGTATTAAAACTAACATTTTTGGGGCTTTTTGGCCGTTAAAATGTTTGACTTAAATAAACCAGTGTTGTTGTTTAAGGACAGTTTTTCCCTGGGATGTGGGTGATGAAAGGTCATGGAAATTCACATGACCAACCAAACAGATCTCACAGGAGCTGAAATCAGAGTGATACTTGTTACATTCAGAGGTTTTAGGTTTGAGTGTGAGCCAGAGAGGAGGACAGTACATTTACTTTATTATGTAGAAGCAGTTTTATTGTCTTATATCAGATCAGAATCAGAATATATCCTACAACATGGTCCTATACTTACTTAGCAACAAAACAGTACATGTTGAAGTTCAAGTATGAGTCTTAGCAATAATAAAGTCCCTAATGCCTTATATGTACACAATTAGATTATGTATGAGGAAGTTTGGCATAAACAGAGAACATCTGTAAAGACATTCTTTGAGGGTCTGAGTGATTTGACGCAGACCAGCCCACGTGAATTCCAGTAAGCTTTCGACATGTGCATTCAGTTTTGCAATTAAATGTTTCCCCCCTCCGGATGATAAAATGGTGTGAATCGTGGCCTTTTTTCTGTCATAAGGGAATTCTACCAATGAGCTTCCATAATTACTGTACTGTACTTTTTTAGCACCTTTACTCCATTTCTGGGAAGATGTTGGTTTCTTCTTACTTTTGGCTCAGTTTAGCTTTGTAATCCTCTGTTGCTGTTTTTCTATCTTGAAATGTAACATTAACATGGCAGATAGGAGCCATTTGGACTGAATCTGGGCACCACTGTTTTAGAGATTTGCATAATGTTCCACAAATGTGGAAAAACTCAGGGCAGATATTATTTGTAGTTATAAATGTAATTAAGGCGTTAGTTGTTACCATGTGGCCAAGATTTTTAGTAGAATGAGATATCAATTTCTTTGTTATAATAGTTTTAACTTTCTATTCCATTGAGAGAGTGTGAAAATCAAGACACTCCTGTTTTCTTTTTGGTTTGTTTTTGAATAAGAAATCATTGATCATAAAAATAGCTGCCCTTATTTCTTATGGCATTTTTTATGCTAAAGTTCTTTCTAGGTGGTGTAGAATCTACAGCAGGTGGTTCTACGCATCAATACATCAGGTGGTTTCTGAATATTACAGATTCTCTAAAAAAATAAAATAAATGGCTTAAGAGAGAAAAATCAACCTTAAACAGAGGGAGTGGACTCAGATTTCCGCCTTAAAAAACCTACAATGCAGCGATAGAGTTGATTACTTCCCACAATCATGGCAACCCACACCCCCATACAAGGGAACAGAAGACCTCGTCTATTCAGCCAGGTCAACAATTCCCTTAAACAACCCCCCTTTCAGAGGCATAGACCAGTATTGGGTTTTGCAGGCTAACAAAGAACTCAAACACCCTCATTCCTACGGGGCGGACCCGTTCTTCCAGTTCAGTTTGCATGTTTTCTAAGCCAAAACAAGGCTTTGTTTTTGGTCCCTTCTTTAAAGCCTTAAACTCAACCTTATTTCTGACATTTTGAATTGAAAAATCTTCTTGGATGGGAAGAGAAACGTCTTCAAACTTGGAAAACAAAGTCCAGTGGTTTGTTTATTTAACCTTTCCGGAATGACTATGACCTGGATGACTGAGAATCTTTGATTACTTAAATACTTTTAAATGCAATTACTTTTGAATACCTAAGTATTTTCAAAAGTGAGTACTTTAACTTGAGTAGATTATTGATAAAGTAACTTTTACTTGTAGTTGAGAAAGTGTTGATTATGAGTATCAATACTTTTACTCAAGTACTTCATCCACCACAGGAGGAGGAGGGGTAAGGCTCAACTGTGTCTAAAATGTCCATCCATCCATCTATCTGTGCATTGATTTATTCTTTAGTCCATCCAGGTATCTGTCATGGATCTGTCTAGTCATCCATTTCTCTGTCCGTCAATCAGTCCATCCATCAATGCATCCATTATCTATTAATATCTTCATCTTCCCCCTAGTTTGACGTAGAATGCCTTTAAAAAGAGCAGAAATCTCTGGATATGTCAAAACTGGTATTTTGCCCTGAAAAAATGTGCAGGAACCCTGAACTTTAAGAACACATCTGAAATAGAGAGATTTATGCTGATGGAAGATTCTCAGCCATCCAGGTCATAGTCATTTTTTGAACTTTTATGGAAACAGAGAGATTATTTTCTCTTCACAATTTTAATGCAGTTGCAAATTATTAACATTAAAAAAAAATGTATTTTTGACCGAAAATGGAAAAATCTCCCTCTGGCTTCAACTCGAGGACATTAAGAAGCAAATAAATAAATAAAAACAGAGAGTTTGCATATTGGAAAGCTGTCAGCTATAAGCCAGCATCTGCTCACTTGTAGCTTGACGGAGAGCCGTCTTTCCCCAGCAAACCTCCAGACTAGAGGCCAATAAATCAGCCCCAGTGGACACATTGGCAGTTGTCATGTAATGATATTGCCTTAGTGTTAGCTGAGGTAGTAACTTTAACAGACTTCCTTCAGTAACAGAGCACAAAAAAATGGTTGTAGTTCTGGTTGCTCTTTAACTGACTGTGAAATGGAATAAAAATAATATAAAGTGCTTCAAATTTTCAGATACAAATTGCTGATATTCAGATTTTTCAGGCCGCAATACTTTTATGTTTATGAACAGAAAAATAAAGCTATTATTGCAGTGTATTTATGAAAGAGGTTGGATCAAAAGACAGCGAAAATAAAAGTTATTACATTTAAATTAAATCCAGCCCTAAAACTTTTTTAGTTTGTTCTGGACACTTTAAAGCTCCAAGCAGATAAAAAAAGAGGGTTTCATAGTGACTCTTCATTCAGTCACAATGAAACAGATCAATTTACAATAAATGTATTGATTGGTGCAAATCTATTTGTTTTATTTTTAAGCACAGTCATTAAGGTAATTCCTAAATGTTATTCATTCACTTCTTGATTTATTTAGATAATTATCAAACCTTTTTTTTTTTTTTTTTGCAGGCTTACTTTCCTTTGGTCATCACAAAGATGGCAGCCAGGACCACAACTAGATGGGGAGGGGGAATTCTTTATTTG
>NW_015151554.1:154610-155950 GCF_000732505.1 Cyprinodon variegatus | reverse complement strand
GTTTGAAAGAGCTCCTGTGTGTCGCTGAATGTGTGCATTGATGACTGAAAGACATCTTCTGCCTCCATTTATATGTTTCCTACAGTGCGTTGAATTCATGTTAATGTGTATTTAAAGACATTTTATTTAGTGGAAAAAATTGCAGGAGGGAATATAAAAAAGAGTTATCAACCAAGACTTTCGCGACCCCCATGCAGTACCTCCGCGGACCCCCTAGGGGTCGCGGACCCCCTGTTGAAGACCTCTGCTTTAAAGCCAAAAGCAGATAAAAAAGAGGGTTTCATAGCGACTCTTCATTCAGTCACAATGAAACAGATCAATTTACAATAAATGTATTGATTGGTGCGAATCTGTTTTATTTTTAAGCACAGTCATTGAGGTATTTCCTAAATGTTGTTTACTCACTTCTTCATTTATTTTGATAATTATCAAACCTTTCTTTTTTTTTTTTTTTTTGCAGGCTTACTTTCCTTTGGTCATCACAAAGATGGCAGCCAGGACCACAACTAGATGGGGAGGGGGAATTCTTTATTTGTTCCGGTCTAAGTTTCCTTTTCCTTTGTATTTTTGATTTGCATTTAAAGTCTTACGGGTTTTTATTTTATATATTTCTTTGCTATGGTTTATTTCAACAGACTCAAAATTACTGTGTGGTTTTTTAGACGTTAATGTTTGGGTTAAGGGTCAGGTCTTTATAGAAGAGCTGCATTTATGCTGAGATAAAGTTACATCATGATCATGTCATTTAGATTATAGAAGAGGAATCAGAATGAAACTGTTTGCAGTCATTCAGATATTTCATGTGTTAACACATTCTTTGCACTTTACCATTCTTCACTGCTTTTCCTTTTCAGTCACATAAAGTCACAATAAAATACTTTGAAGTTTATGATGGTAGAATTTCCAAAACTTCTCAAGATTTTAAGGTTTCTAATGGTGGTGTAAACATAATTTAAATAGCATTCCTTCACAAAATGTCTTTTTAAAAAACTGTGAGGTTGCCAGATGGCTTTAGTGTGTATCTAAGCTATTTTAGGATTGTTGTATTTGATTAAACTGACTCTGTAAAGTGCACCATTTATATGCACATTGTGTGTTTGAATTTTATTAGAAGTAATGAACTTTGAATAAATTACAAAAAAAGCTCTGAGAAAAACAGTGTTGGTGTAAATCTTGAAATTGTGGTATTTAATTTTGCTTTGTATAGTTCAGTTTAATCCCTACAAGTATGTTAGAATGCATAAGAAAACATTTATTTCACCAGAATTCTTTAAAGGAAAAGTCTGGTCAGTAAGGAATGATCAATGGATCATTACTTATGCCTAAAGCTAATACGTTCG
>NW_015151554.1:151409-153817 GCF_000732505.1 Cyprinodon variegatus | reverse complement strand
TTTTTAACATGTAGTATTGGACTAAAGCGGGACAAAATCAGACCGACCAAACACAGCCCAATTTTCAGCCATTTTTTCTGGACTAAATCCAGACTAAGACCAGATTTAGCCTAAAAACCAGCGTCTAAATGATGTCTAGTGTTTGGGGGGGTAAAATCTTAAGGCCCCTCTTTGTTAGGCCTGCTATCAGAACAGCGGTGGCTGATGCCACCTGGAGAAGTACAGGATTTCCTTGGTACATTATGTTCTGGTGTTACACAATGTTATCAGAGCTTTGAGAATGAAAGGGAAAAGCTCTCCTTTTTTAAGCACTCTCATGCATACAGTAGATTAAATAAACATGGAGAACTGACAGCTGCTAGGGGTGCAGCTCTCAAGTGTCAGTGGTTATATTGTAGGTAAACTGACAAGGAATTGACTGTTCTGTTTTAATAGTCGGATCAAGTTTGATCAGGTGTAGGGAATTTGAAATTAGTTTGATGTTAGTAAAGGGCTTAATGTGTTTAAAAAGCAAGCCAGGTACATTTCCTCACTACCGTAGTTATCACCTCTGTGTGTGTGAGGTGGGGCAGGTGTGTGGGACTTTTTGTACGCATGTGACGGGAGTGTGAGAGACGGACAGAGAGTTTATGAAAATGTGTTACCCCAGACTACAGCAGTGTGAGTGCATGCAGATGTATACACATATACTCACAGAAGTACACCATGCACATTCCTTTAGTAGGCTCAATTTATCATTGCTCTCACCGACGAAATGAGGCAATCATTCAAAATTATTTGCATATAAACTAATGAAATATTACTGGGTAAAACTCAGTTGAATGTTAATTACAAAGGTAATGCACTATTTGTTGATTAATGGATCGTCTCTCTTTCGGGCACGGGATGCAGTAAGCGAGTGGATGATCACTATGGCTGATGGGGAGGGGGGGCTCCAGTGAAAGTAAGCAGGTTAGAGAATGTGCAGTGCAAGGAAAAGAGGGGGGGGGGCATTGTTTAGAGGGAAACAGTTGTTCTAAGTTGAATGGACATGGTTACACACCACCGGTTCTTGTTTCACTGGAGTAGGTGGACTGAAAATGAATTATTCATTTAAACATCATTAATTATGAATCCACCAAATGCAGGATGGGCATTTTTTTTTTCAACACAAGTCATATTTTACCTTGCTTTTTGACCTTAAAGTTCCTAACAAGGTCCTTATTATTTCATTGAGTTATGATGGTCGCAACCAAGAACACAGAAAAAAACATAAAACAATCAGTCCTTGCAAAGTAAACCCACTGAGAGAAAAAGTCTGATTAAAACTACTTTGTTAAGCTTTGTCTATATGAAACCTTTTTGCATTTGCATGCCGTGCAATTTTTTTCTTACCGACTATTATGACCGTCTCAGTGACTTTATGCTGTTTTAAACATTTTACACTTCACATAAATAGGCCTTTTCTCCGGGGTAAAGCTTTTAAAGCTTCAAAAATACTTTTTCTCCCCTCCAAAAAAATTTTTTCAAACAGACCTCTGGGGTTTGTTGTATTACTGCATCTTTGCTGCTCCACCCTGTGGATTTATTTGGTGTTTCAGACTCTTGATTTAATCTGAATTCATTGAGTCGGCTCTAAGTTATTCTACTAAAAAAATATTTTAGGGATGCAGTGAGTATTTCTTTATTTCAGAAGTCTGGCCAAATTTATTAATCCTCGGAAATAAAGACAGACTAGAATCTGGACTAGGAAAGGGACTTTAAGACACCTCAGAGGCACTTCTGTACTTTTACCCATCCATAACCCTATAAAACACACCGACAATCAAATATCTCAAAAATGAATGTTAAAAAAGTAAATGATCAATAAAATATGCATAATAACATATATCAGTAAAAACTAGCCAGTTTATTCTAATCATTTATATGTTGAGGTACTTAGAAACACTGGTTTAGGAGGAAGTCCCCAAAAAAATTATACCTGCAGCTCTTATGGATTTATAATTCTTATTTTTTCATCCATACTATAAAGTACTGAAATTACCTCTGTTGTCGTACCGTCCACCAATACTCCCCATTTTTAAATTAGTTCTCAGAAATCATATCCTATATGGTGTTAAATTCCAGCAAGGTCATATTGGTCATTGTTGAGAGATTTTAACATTTATGTTGGCACGGGCAGTGAAGGTCCAATTTGATAACCTTGCTAATTCAGACTCAATTCAGTTTTGGTCTAAAAATTTGCCGATCTTCCTACTTTTGCCTTCATACTCTGGAACTTGTGCTGACACATGGCGTGATTGTGGGGACGGGGCCGCCTTTTACAGTTTCCCTTCGTATCTCTGCTTCTGTCTCCTTGAACCCCAGTGGGCCTCAGCAGATGGCCGCTCACACTGAGCCTGGTTCTGCTGGAGGTTTCTTCCTGTTAA
>NW_015151554.1:148871-150303 GCF_000732505.1 Cyprinodon variegatus | reverse complement strand
TTTCATCTTGGACACTACAGAAAATGGGCTGAAAGTGTTAAAAACCGGAATTCTCCTTTAAGATGACATGTTGTGAATTGGCGCTATAGAAATAAACTGAATTGAATTGAAATTGCAGTTTGAAGGCTTGTTAGCTTTTCATCTGATGATAATCTGCATCAGTCTGGACAGATGAATGTAGAGAAATAGGAAACTCTATCAATGATATGTGGACATGAGGTCAGCAAATTTAAAAATAACCTTATTAAAGGAATTGTCTTTCATCTTGCTTGTGCATTTCACCACCAGAGTCAAACTTCATAAGGGTACTTCAGAGTGCTACACAAACAAATGCATATGGAACAAGCAGTGTTTCTTATATTTTCCACAAACAGACTATGCATAATGCATAGCTGTGTGACAGGCTTGTTGACGCAACTGAAAGAGTGATTGATTGATTGACTGCTTGATTGATTATGACAGTTATGACTAATTCATTAAAGTGAAAGCTTGCCAAGCATGTCAGTCAACTTGGGATGAAGGAGTCCACTGGCCATACACAGCTTGTATCTCATTTAGTTCGTAGGTGAAGTAAAGAATACATCATTGGAGGGGGGGGCTTTCATTTCATGCTGACCACCACACCAATCCTGTCAGATAATCTCAGTCAACAAACTCTGAGACCACAAGCGAGTCTGAAGTTCAGCTCTAATTCTAGAGAAAGACAACTGAAAAAAACCCCACAAAGAATACACCCACACTTATCAAACTCTAGTTAAGAGTATTCCACTTTGTGACTATTGTCTTTAAATTAAAGCCTGCAATAAGAGCTAAATCCTTAAATCCATAGAGATTAAATACATACTCTCCACTTATGTGCAAAAATAGAACTTACATATGAGCAAAAAAGTAGGTGTATGCATGCATTATATTACCCATTGTGATATAAAAGTAGTGTGTATAAAAGTAGTGTGTATAAAATCTTGCATCAGGGTTTACCACTAAAAAATAAAGTATCATATCCCTTTCTGAATGCTTTCCCTAGCACTGGCAACAGAATGCAAGAGGCAGCATGTCAAGAAGAAACAATGTCCAATTCCATAATTCATGTGTAAACGCGATGCTGTGGGGCTGAACACATCATAGGATTTGTGAATAAATTATGCACTTAAGGCTAAAAAGTAGAGAAAAAGAGCAGAGAATCTGAAATTATAAAAAGGGGAAGTCAAAGAATACATGTAAAAGAAGATCTTAAGGACTAACCCGTGGTTTTTTTGTTCATGGATGAAACTAATGAATATAGGTTTTTAAAAAAGCATTTTATTTTCACAGTGATGGTTGTTTTC
This sequence comes from Cyprinodon variegatus, assembly GCF_000732505.1. NCBI lineage: Eukaryota > Metazoa > Chordata > Actinopteri > Cyprinodontiformes > Cyprinodontidae > Cyprinodon > Cyprinodon variegatus. Next base: position 148,978 of record NW_015151554.1, on the reverse strand, counting down.
TGCCCTGAGGTAGACTGGCCACCTGTCCAGGGTGGACCCCACCTCACGCACATAGACAGCTGAGACAGGCACCGACACCCCCGGGGTAAGCAGGATGGATGGATGGA
>NW_015151554.1:144710-146464 GCF_000732505.1 Cyprinodon variegatus | reverse complement strand
AAAAAATGTATTCTATATTTTTTTTTATTCAATCTATTCTCACAATAAACTTTCTCAATTTTTTACAAAGAATGCTTTTAAGGAATCCCAACTGCTTCACTAACATCTCCAGGCTGAACAGACGGTGATGCAAGATTATTGCAGCTTCAGGCTGCGGTTTGCAGCTCAGGAAGATTCTCACTGCTTTGACAGTGTAGGAAAAAAGTTACTGATCTACCAGACATATTAGGAAAGTCCCATGATGTATTTTACACTTACTCTTTGATTTAGCTGCATCCTTCTCACAGGCCTTCATCTGCACAGATAATTATATGAACTTAAATGTTCTGATTTGTGTTTATTCCGTTACCTGACCTGGTCCCACTGCATCTTGTGTATTTAAGAAATATATTATCATGGCATAATGTAGCCATTTACAGATCACCCTTTCATTCCGGTATCTAAACATGTTCTTTATGCCTTTCGATCATCTGAGAGCTCCTAATCATGATACATCTCAGAAGATGGTAGCAAACCAGTGTTTTAAATCCACCCCCATTGTTTCTAAAATCTCACATTCTCTAAAATTAAACACGGCCTGTTATATCAGGGGATTGATTTGTTATGTGATCTCAAAAGTGATTAATAATTGGTCCGTTCCTTTGTGACAATATAAATTTTTGTGTGTTAATATAATTTCCTGGTAAAATGTAAACTCATTCACAGGAAATTTCTAAAATGGAAAAATATCTATTTACAAATATGAAGGTGACAAGTGTTTTTTTTTTTAAGATTTTGAGGTTCTTTGGCATCTGGAACAATAGCAATTAGACAAGACAAAAGCTTGTTAACATAATTAATCATGATTCAATTTTTTTATTCATTTTATTTAAATAGTGCCAATTCAAAAGAAGTGTAATCTCAAGGCACTTTACAGAGACAATACAGTCGCATTGTTTAAAAGTTTCTATCAAGGAAAACCAGCTGATTGCATGGAGTCGCTGACAGGATACGCTCCTCCTTGATGAGTTGCTGTGACGATATATACTTGCATTTTGTCGTTGACTCTTCAGCAATCCTTCTAACCGAGGATGTGCACAGCAACAGTGCAATGGAAGACTCCCTTTGAACAGGAAGAAACCTCCAGCACAACCAGGCTCAGTGTAAACGGCCATCTGTTGAGGCCAAGTTGGGGTTCAAAGGGACAGACTATTTACATTTGATCACTGCTGAACTTTATAGAATGGAAATGTTCATTTACTGTCTGGAGAGCTGTACTAAACAAAATTTCAATTTGTATACACTCTATGTATGTCATGATTTGTTTGTGGATAGATGACCCAAAATGCAGAGGCAGGGAGGCAGAGATGGTTTAAAGGAGAACAGAAGACAGAGGCAGGAAAATCCAAAAATCCAAACAACAAAAATCCCAAAATCAAAACATGAAAACAAATTCAAAACAAACCAGAAACCATGAAGACATCAGAGGGAATCCAATCTAGAAGAGGTACGCTCAGAGAGACGGAGTTGGAGGAAGTAGACGAGGTTTGACGAGGACCCAGCAAAGAGGAACTGAAGAGAGAGGGCTTTTAAAGGAGACTGAGATAAAGAGAGGGCTAATGAGGAAACTGGGAGCAGGTGTGCACAGAATAATAGAGGGAAAGAGCTAGGGAAAAAAGGAGAACATAAGAGGGCAGCAGAGTAGCCTGGGTGTCATTCCGAACTTAGTCCCGCCCACAACGTTTGAGGTTGGGAAGTTCGGTCTGGCATTGCTC
>NW_015151554.1:140376-141318 GCF_000732505.1 Cyprinodon variegatus | reverse complement strand
TCTATAATTTTTACATCAGAGTCCATTGATTCCAAATTTCTCTTTTTATAAACAGAAACAGGACTTTATTATTTTAATTGAAGGGTAATAATATGCTGCACCAGCAGAGCAGCTTTGAACTGTGAGCCAGTTTAAAGATTAAATATGAGGCCATCAGGCAGCGTTTTATACATTCTCTTTGTATGGAGCTAAACTACACACAGCATCTTCAGTCGTACATCCCATATACGAAACACAGGCACACACACACACACACACATGCTTGTTGTTGCACACTGTTAACTAGCTGTTGGCCAATAAATCAAAATATCTCTTTGTCAGCTGGATGGTTAAACAATGAACAAGCAATGACAAAAAACTGTTGGCAGCTTTGCACACAATTAGAGAGTCGGCAACAGGATCCCTTCATGTTAAAAGCATCAGCTGCCCGATGCCTGCCTGCCGCATTTAGGATTCTCTTTTAAAGCCCAAAGCATCGGCATTAAATTGGAATATGCTTGTTTATTTGAAATCACTGTTTCCCATTTGCATGTAGAGTAAGAGTTTCCTTTTTTTCTTCAAAGGACGGATTGCAGCTGAGCTGAGGATACCTAGAGGGAGTAAAAGAGCTGGAGTTTACCAATTGCTTCAAACTCTGCTGTGCATGTTTTATACATCTGACAGTAACATTATGTATGTCTTTCAATATCTAAAGAATGAAGTGAATATATGAATACAACAAAAGAACCAAAATGGGAATGTGAGAGATTTAATTTATGAAATGAACTGTCTATTTGATATACAATATGAAGGATAAAGCCAGTAAAATGTATCAGGAAAATGTTACATAACCAAAAAAAGTTGCAGTTGAAAAATGGATTTACATCGACAGCTGCCATATTTTCAAGAGTTATCCAGTGAACCCATAACCTGACTCCGCCAGATGGATTTGCTCCGCATATC
>NW_015151554.1:132192-138939 GCF_000732505.1 Cyprinodon variegatus | reverse complement strand
TACTATATTTGGGCAAAAATGGCCGCTCCCAGAATCAGTGATCACGACAAAAAATATTGTTTTTATTTTTTTACTGATTAACGCTAGATTCATTAAATGACTGTGAACGTATTAGTTTTAGATATAAATAATGATCCATTGGTTATTCCTTGCTGACCGAAATTTTTCTTTAAGGTTGAAGCAACCTTTACTGAATTCCCTATTTTTATGAAGTCAGGGTGAGCTGATCCATTTTGTGTTGCATTTTTCAGTTAGCCAGTTTTGCTGAAGATTTCACTGTAGCTACATGAAGAGATGAATCACTTGAACTTGTTAACATCATCTGCATTATTTGTTCTGTCTGCTGGTGAGACAATACCTGGAAGAAGAGAAAATTGTTGCTTTTGAAACAATATTCTGATCATGGAAAAAAAAAGATCTGAGCTGTGGGCCTGCATATAAACTGCTTCCACCCCCATATGAGGATTTCCATCTGTCTGCTCTTTTTATTTAGTTAAATGAAACCAAAATCATTGCATCCTTAGCCAGAGAAATTGTTGTCCTGCAACGCTACATGAAGAAGCCAGAGTGGTTAGTAGTGAGACAGACAATAGGGTGTAGATGTAGTTAGGATGACCAGATGTCCAACTTTAGTCCGGATTTTTAATGCACCATCCAGCCCAGCATCCAGCTGGACGCGTATTTGTCCTCCTTTATGAAGCTTTATGAAGGCTTGAAGAGTAGTTTTTTGTTTTTTAATTTTTGCTGGATTGTAGCATAATATCCAATCAAAGCATATAAAAAATGTATCAACTATCTGATGATTGGATAGGAGTGGTGCCGTATCAGATAGATGTCTGCTTGTCATTGGTTAAAAACGTAAACAAGGATCAGAGTGCTGTCAACATACAACGAAAGAAAGTTATCATTATGCCAAAAAGCAAGAACTCATTTAACTCTGAATTGACAAAGAAGTGTGAATTTATGATAAAAAGTAGATAAAAAGTAAAAAAAACTTATTCCACGGCTTCTGCACACTTTGTAGATGCGACTTGGACGTAAGCAGTCGAGGGAAAGCTGCAATTGAATGGCATGCGAGTAGGAATTGACATAAGAGTAATAAACATGCGGCAGGTAGCTCTTCAATAAGTTTTTTTTCATGAAAGTTTGTCGCCCCTGGTTACCAAAATAACTGCTGCAGAGCTGCTCAATGTGTACCATACTGAAGCTATACTACAAGTTGAATGTGTTTTTTACAGTCTCTTTTGTTGTTTATATAAAATGTTCTTTTTTTAAAAAATATGAATGTTACCTGTTAATTTTTTTTTTTTTACATTTAAATAAACACATGCTATGCTTTTTGCATTATGTACTTTAACAAATGAATCTAACTGGTCCATTTTGAATACCACAATGTATTGAATAAATAAATTAAAAAAAATCTATTCAGCTACACAAGTATCCTCTTTAAGCACCTCAAAACTGTACAATAATTGACAGTGTACCTTAGTACACCTTAGTAATTTATTGATATGCTGCATAATGTCCTCCTTTTTGGTGCCATAAAAAAGGGTCACCCTAGTTTTAGGTGGCAGCTAATTTATTATATATTGTTTGATTCAAAAAAGCACTGTATCAACTAACACCATATATAAATGTTTATGCAGGTCATAATCTTTTTATGACTGTGGTTCTACTTGTAATAATTTAGCTTGACTAAAGAAGATAAAGTGAGTTTATTTTTAAGTCAGTGGCAGGTGTTGGGAGTGAGATGATTTATTAACCAAAACCCTTATATATAAATCTATGCTGTATAGAGCAGATCTGCATTTTTTACTAGTAATTGTGAGTAGATGACTGGCTTTGTTGTCCACCAATCAACTCAAAGCTATGATGAAACTATGTGTGTGTACAGATGCAATTGTTACAGGTTTCTTGAGGTACTGTACTGTTAGCTTTTATAATGTATAGATCAATGTTTCTATGATCCTTTTTTATTTCTGCTTCTGTCTTTTCTAACCCCTTCTTGACCAGGGCAGAAGGCCCCTCACACTGAGCCTGGTGCGGCTGGAGATTTCGGCCCTTTATAATTGTCTCTCTGTAAAGTACATGGTGATTGAGTTGGAACTGTATTAATAAACTGACTTTAGCTGTTTCTCACTTCTCCACCTATATTACTTGTACTAGTTTGCATCACCTCTCTTCACTCTTTGCTCTACATTCAAGCTGTCAGGTTGTCTTTGTTGGAACCTTCTGTTTTGCTACATTCACATCTAAAGTGCTTTGGGCTGCAGAAGCAGCCACTTTACATGCAAAATCTATGGTTGACGAACATCAAAGTGCATCAAAAGGTCCTGCAGTGTGTCTTGAGCAGCAGGAGCAGCGCATCTTGCTGCATCTGAGCAGCTGAAGCAACTCCTCATGAGCTTCTGAGCATCTGACGCACGTAATGCGCTTCACAAGCAGCAGGTGCTGGAGTTGGAAATATTAATTTTTGTTGCTCGAAAACAATCAATCAGAGAAGGTGATCTGCAGTGATCGGCCTGCAGTTTGTACCAAGAACCTGAAAAACACTAACATCTACGTCCAGCTGCCACTAACAGTAGGGGAAAACGCCCAAGAGGCGAGCGGGCCTGAAGCAGCTGCTGCTGGGGATTCCCAGTGACAGCGCACCGCCGGTATGTGGGGGTCTGAGCGGCTCCAATCGTACTCTTGATGAACTGATATTCAATCTACTTTTTACCCACTGATCATAGCAGATATGGCAAAGCCGCTCTCTGCCGTTGAACACAGGAGCAGCAGAAGCATCAGATGCATCTGGTCAAACTTTACTGGATGTGCTTCAACTCCATCTAAGATGCTCATGAGGCACGTTTGAACTTAATGTGGACAAGCATCAAAAATGAAACAGCAGGCGCTTTTTAGTTGCCCAAAGCACGTCTGGTGTGAACGTAGCAGTACTCTGCAACTTACTCTACCATTTTTTTCTCCATTTGTAGATATTTTTCCAGATAGAACTCCTATTTTCTACTTGTTAACTCCGCCAAGGAGGTTATGTTTTCATCTGCATTGGTTTGTCTGTTTTCAAAATTATGTTAAAAGTTTTGAACAGATTTTGCTCAAATTTTCAGAGAAGGTGCATTATGTGAGTGGAAAAAGAAATGATAGATTTTTGTAATGAACCGGACTATCATCTGGATCCAGGACTCTCTGAATACAGGTATTAAGTGAAAGTCAGAATTTGTGGGTGGAAATTAGTTAGAGTACCAGCCATTCAAAATGGCCCTTCCCAGTCAAACACCAACCGAATGGTAGGTCACTTCCCTGCTACTCCCAGCAAAATCCCCTCCAACTTCCAGCCACTGGAGTGACCCCCTCTTGCATATTCTTATACTCTAATTCCACCCTTTCACTGAATTACAGTGTCTGACCAGGAGATGGCGCTTTTCTTTAGATCTTAATGTGCACAACTCATTAAAGAAAGAATATTTTAGTAGAAAGATTGATGCTTAAAAAGGAATTATAGGACCAACCAAGGGCCCATCAAGGAAAGTGGGGAAATGTTCAATGGCTACTTCTGTAGTTGATGGAGGTCTGCCTTCTCTGAGTGCTTTTGTAGTTCAACTTTCTTTCATAGCAAGTTTCTTTGCCAGTGATCATTGCACTTGAGTTACACTGCAAACGAATCATGACCAAAACTTGCCTATAGCTAGGTCCTAACAGAAAAACTGATGTGAAACACAAATAAATATTTAGAAATGGATAAAAATGGATAAACCTGGCCACTGTTTAGGCTATAGAATGGTTCTGATATCTAATCCAGAGAAAATATATCAGCTAACGGCACTTATTCATCCTGCACTTGCTGCTATTGGACTTCTGGTTAGACCTAAACTGTATTTTGTTGCCTTGTAGCCTACCTGTACCTGTGTAATGACAATAAAGTTGAATCTAATCTAATCTAATCACTTGAAACCAGTCAAATCTGTTGTACCAGCCGAGCAAAAAAAGGTAGTCTTAGAAAAATCAACAATGATTTAATTTTCTTTTTTTTTTACCATCTGTAAACTGAAAAGAGCAAATTACATTTCCTAATTAAAATCCCATGCCGTATAAAATACATGATTGAATATTTGCGAGTGCAATTTGGTTAAGTAAATTTTAATCCACTTAATAAAAGCTGACTGAACACCATTCAATGAAAATGTGTGCAAAACACAAGGAAGGATAATATTAGGGGTCTTACGGCATTAAATATTCAGTGAGGAGGCCTTGCCTTCGTATATTGAAGGGTCAAAATGTGTTTTTGTTATAATGAGGTTTTTATATTTGGTCTGCTGCACCTTTGCAGAGATTCCTACATTGAAAAACATGATGAAACCTCTGCTGCTACTTTGAAGTTACAATTTATATTGTGTCTTCTTTTAAGATTCACAGTCCTTTGGATTTTTTTTTATCATAATAGAACAGTTGCTTTATAAAAATATATCTGTGAAAACATACACAGACTGAAGTGGATTATACAAATTAAATTTTAAACTGAATACCTGAAACAAAATATTTTCTTGTTGGTCACTCGGGAATGAATTTTATTCCCAAAATTTAGCAAATTTTTACACCTAAAGCCGGGCATACACTGTACGATTTTTGCATATTTCGGGCAGATTTTCCAGTCGGGAGAATTTTTTGATCACGAGCGGCGATCAGCCTCTAACGATCTAGCCTCGTGAGACCATCCTGATCTTGCGAGCTTTCAAAGTTTCACTCGCAGATCAGTCTGGAGACTCTCCGTTAAAGAAAATTTGGAGCCGTTCACCAAACGAACGTCCAATCAGCGTTGGCTTTGAGGCGGGTTGAGGTGTGACGCAACGAGAGGCGCGACAGTTCAGTCTAAAGAACATGGCGGCTTCAGCCGATGAAACTAGCGTTAGCGTGGCTATCGGGCAAGTTTTATCGGAATTACAGAGTATTTCTTCACTGAAAGAAGAGCAAAACACTGCTCTGGAGGCTTTTCTCAGAGGAAAAGATGTTTTTGCTCTTCTCCCGACTGGTTTCGGCAAGAGTAGCCTGGCTTGTGGTTGTGTTTTCGTCGTCGCTCTGTTAGTACGTCATATGCTACGTTGATCTGATTGGTTTATTTGGCCCGTCTATCACCAACATAGGCCAATCAGCTAACCAGTATGTTCGCCACTTCCCAAAATTACTTCAACGGAAGGTTTCCAGATGGATATGCGGAGCAAATCCATCTGGCGGAGTCAGGTTACTAACGATCACCCTTTGATCAGGAATCGTAATGTCGGGAGAAAATCAAACATGTTTGAAATTTAGTCGACCGTCGTAAGCAAATCGCTGAGTGGGCAAACAAGGATTCTTCTTCTTCCCCTCAGAGGAAAACAGAGAAGCATGTATGGGTGAGAGTGAGATGGAGTACTTTCTGTAAAATTGACAGACCATAGTAGCAACATTTGCTCAGCCATGTCTTTGTCCAAATACGACATCGCATTTTCTTTTTCGGGCTTTCAGCACAAAATTGGCCAAATTGCCAAGGCAGCGCGTTTCACTCTAGTGAGCTTCATATTCCTCTTCTACTCATTTGGCTTCCGGATAGACGAGCCCGAGTAGCGCCATTTCACTGCGGTGCTGAGTCCCACCTGGTTTTTAGACGTACAGTGAGACCAGGTAGATCGCATCAGAGCGTCGGGTCGCACAGCGTGAGAACAAACATCATGAGCTGTGGACTTAAACCCTGCGGTTTTGTTCTACATTGTGAGCTGTAGCTGCGTGCAACGATTGAAACAATCGTTGCACGCAGCTCATGCCCGGCTTAACAAAGGGAAACATGAGATGGCCTCATTCCTCTCTGTTATCATTAATCATTTTCTAATTAAATGGGGATATGTGGAGTTTTTTTGAAAAATTATTATGTACCTGTAGATGTACTTTATAATATCATATAACATGATATGCTATGATTTTATATATGATTTGATATTACATGATTTTCTGCTGTAGATGGAAAAAAAAAAGAAAAGGGATGAGCACCATGTTTTGAAGCATTTTGGAAGAATGGGCAGAGGTTCTGCTTTGGATAGATTTGGCTTTGTGTGCTGAACCAACTGCCAGGGTCTCAGTAAACACTGGGTCAGCTTTCTTGAGCTCTGTTTACAGAGAGAGGCTCAACAGATTGGATGGTTGACTCTGTTTATTCTCTGTCCAACTGAAGTGAACATGTCACCAGTGAGTAAGCAGACAATCTGTTATATTGCTGCTAAACTCACTTTATATTTTACTTAGCTTAGAAACTATAGGACACGGCTAGATAAGATAAGCACCTTATTATAACCATGGAAACTAAACTCTGATGTGTCTTGGTTATGTTTTGGATAAACAGGGTCTTTACTGGGTGTGTGTCTGGGGTAGGGGTTATCAGACTGGGTTTTTAGGATGTTTGGAGTAAGATGTAAGGCTTCTTTTCGAAGTTTGTGAGTCGATCCTGAACCCATTCGTCCTGCAGGGTGATCCAGCTGCACTCTATGCATCCATTGCAACAATAGCATACTGTACAACACTACACCTTTGTCTTTGCCCCTTTCTCTCGTTATCACTCACAGAGAAGTAGTGCAGCTGCATAGCACCGATTCAGTCTTTCAGGAAGATTTTGATTAGAATATTTTTTAAAATCTTTTTGGTTGCTAAATTCTTGATTTATTTTGTACTTGGGTCATTCCAGACCAAAACCTACACCATGCCAATTTTGTTGTATTTCTA
>NW_015151554.1:126748-131975 GCF_000732505.1 Cyprinodon variegatus | reverse complement strand
CTACTATATTTGGGCAAAAAATGGCCGCTCCCAGACTCAGTGATCATGACGAAAAATATTGTTTTCATTTATTTCCTGATTATAGCTAAATTAATTAAGTCACCGCTAACGTCTTAGGTATAAATAATGATCCACTGAGTATTTCTTGCTGACCGGACTTTTCCTTTAAGTTTAGCCTCAGCCCAACCCTTAAGAGTGCATGAAACTGAAGACAGATGTGCACAAAATGTTGCCCAATAAATCAGATTCCAGTTGTTTTAGCTCATGAATTATAATTGATACACAAAAAACTGTGAATGTCACAAGATCGTGATACATTCTGCATAGATTTTTAGTTACACTGGAAAAAATTTAAATCTAGACAAGTCATTTTTTCTTTAAATAAGTGCATTTGTTCTTGGATTGAGGAGGTAAAAGAGACATTTTTTTTTTGCCAATGGAACAAGACAATTTATACTTAAAATAAGAAAATACAATTGCATTGTCTTATTTCAAGTGCATTTTATCTAATTATCTTATTTTAAGAGTAAAAATACTCATTCCATTGGCAAACTATCTCATTTACCTGCTCAAATTAAGGGTAAATACACTTAATTTAAGAAGTTTTTACTTATTTCTAGATTGTTTTTCCAGTGTATACATTCTATACTTTTCTGAAAATTTAAATTGATACATTTAAAGGCTAGGGACATGTAGAAATCATTGGTCTGAATGTCCTACTTAAACCTGAGACTCTGTTGAAACAAGCTGTCCAAAAAAACAGACCAGTTTAATTTAGACCGAATGGAAATGAAGAATTCTGGCTGTTAAAAGCTAATGCTTGCCACCCACTGCTTCCATTTACCACCATTCTTCTTGCGTTCACCAGAGTTTACTCTTGGTGGGTTCCTTTTTAAAAAGCCGACACCCCATCATCTGCCTTCTCTTTCTCCCATTTGCTTCCATTCGGACCCCGCCCCCACCACCACCCCCCGCCCGCCTTCTCTCCCCAGTCATTTCCTCCCCCAGTTGCACTCCAGCATAAATCACCTCTCTGCGATGGTTTTAATGGCTTTTTAATGAGCCTAATGTTTTCTGTTTTAATGAACTTCTTACGTCAGCCTTAATCATTTTAGTAGGATGAAAAATGATTGAGAAATGGCCTACATTAATTTAATTTACTGTTCAATCTGCACAGTCCTCTTTACAACCCTGGGGAAGCTAGGGCATGGAGCAAAAAGAAAAAAAGATGGGGAAATGGATGGAAACCTGGAAGATAGCGATATTACCAAATGGAATGAATAGGATTCAGATTAACCAAAAAGCAAGGAATGACGGGATGTAAGAAAAAGATTTAAATTGTACTAAAGGATTTTAATTTATTGGGATTGTTCAGAAAGCAAAGCAAGAATAAAGAGATTTTTGGAAGCTGTAATTTATGAGGACATACTATAGGCTTGTTGTTCAGACTTATCTCCAATTAGGCTCCATTGTTGAGGCCTGCCAGAGTTGCTTTCTGCTACTCTGTGAGACCAGCAGATTTACACAGCCATTAACACAGTAGGCCCTGAATAAATTAGAACAATATTCAGCATCTGTTGCTCCATGAGTCTTGAATTGTTGCTCATTCCCACTGACTCCCCCCACCCCCTCCTTTTTTCCATCCATCCTTTGCCAAAGTAACAGCTTTGTCATTTTGCCATGTATGAATCAATAAAACTCTAAATCAACTGGTCAGGCCGTCGAGGAAGATAATTATTTCTCTTTTTGTATGGAGCTGGTGCACCGACTTCGCCAAGGACACCTTTCCTCACCAACACACAGTGAGATCAACCTTCAGTTTGACTGTGTCGATAGCAAAAGTCTGTGAATGTGCCAAGGCGTGCTGCCAACATTGCTTTGCAGTACCTGAGCTAAGTTGTCCTTTATAGTCTGTGTGTGTGTGGCTGAATGTTGAGCTCATTTCTCCTCAAGGCTGGAAACATCAGTATGCATCGGTGATTATTTGAATAATCGCAGCTGTGGCTACGTACAAGTAATAATGTGCTTAATGATCCATTGTTGGATTTGTGTGGGGGTGGACCGAGGTCATGGGTGGTAACAGAAAGCTAATGCTGAAATCGGATTGGATCTATAAATTATACTATTAGAAAACAATTTGTGACAGTATTGGACATTTTTGAAACATGAACAGTAACTTTATTAATTTAAAGATTTGACTGTGGGATGCTGTTTGTGGTTTCATCTATTCTTCTTTTTTTAATTAAAGTGTTTTCCTGTCATGTTTTTGTGATGTTTGGGAATCAAATAGAGAGACAAGGACAGAGGGATTAAAAAAGGTTGATTTCAATGAACAAAAGTTGTAGGAGGAATGAATTAAACAAACCAAAGAATATTTGAGGTCTTTGATTGGGGTTCAGTAGTGGTCATAGGGTGTAGTGATCAAACAAAATTGGACTTAGTCCTTGACACATCTGTCATGGGTTTAAAAACGTTTGCTGAGTCATCATCTTGGTGCTGATATCTGGTCTGATTACTCATTTCACTCAACTGCTTATCTCTGCCCAGTTCTCATTACCGCTCATCTGTTCCACCTGATTCAGCCTCTACTTAACCAGCCTTCAGTCCAGATTATCCTGTGCCAAATGATCCTGACCTGTTTTGCCTCTCGATCTCTGAGCCTGCCTGTCCCCATCTGATCTGTTTGCCGGACCTGTCTTTGGACTCCTGCTGGATCAAGATGAAATATGGACACTGGTTCCCAATGTCCAAAAACCATGATCATGGCATATGGCACAACAATGGGAAGCCAGTGTAATGAATGGAGAATGGGGGTAATGTGCTCATGTTTCCGCACTCCCATCAGGATCCTAGCTGCAGAGTTTTGAACTGAAGCCTCTGCAGACTCTTTCTAGGGATCCCAATGAGAAGTGCGTTGCAATAGTCCAGTCTGGAGGAGACAAATGCATGAACCAGCTTTTCGGCGTCTGGAAAGAAGAGAATGGGACGGAGTTTGGAAATGTTATGGAGGTGGTAGAACAAGGTCTTGCATAGGTGATTTATTTAGGTCCCCCTCGGCATCTGACTACTGAGCATGTTGACAACACCGGCTTTGGTTTTGTCCTCTGGATTACCCTGCCTTCCTTCGTCTGCTTGGTTCTGATTTCCTGCCTGTCCTCCGACCACCGATGCATTAGCCTCTGGACTCTCTGGGCGGTGCCTGCTGTGTTGTGTTGGCAACCGACTGGCTGGAAGCATCCTCACCCTTTGGGCACGGACTGACCTGTAAAACCACGTTAGTGACTCACAAGTTTGTTATCATCCACCTCCAAAAAGATGTGGTCACATATCTGTTTTCTCCTCCTGCAGAGGTTCATGCCTTAGATGCCGACGCTGTTCACTGCGGTTCTGTCTCCAGTAAACTTATTGAGAAATCTGTTTCTCCTCTTCAAATACTGGATCCTATTGTTCTGAGCCTGACATCCTGCACGTCTTTCTATTATTTCTCAATCCTCTTCCTTTTGTGTTTTTGCCCTTGTCGGGCCAATTCTCCAGTCGTGCAGGAATTTTTTGGATCGGGCCAGGTTTCAGCCTTGTCGTGCATCCTGTAGGGGTAACGAGGGGAGATTAACCTCTCACGATCAGGAATCATAAAGTTGGGAGAAAATCAAACATATTTGAAATTCAGTTGGCCCTCGTAAGGTGCTTGTGAGCGAATCTGTTTGTTGAAACAGTTACGAGCCGATTTACCAGAACCTCACACACTGCGTATGTGCAAACACAGGAGTTCCTCTTCTTCAAGATTGACAAATCTGACAAGCGCCAGCTCTCGGCGTTGAGTCTGACTTGTGTTTTTTGGATGTACAGTGTTAGATCGCATCGGATCGTACAGTAGAAGAACATGCACTGTGAGCTGTGAACTTTTAAATCCTGCAGTTTTGTCGTACAGTTTTAGCTGTAGCTGAGTACAATGATTGAAAATATTGTACAGTATATGCATGGCTTAAAAAGTAAAGGGGACTTTTGCAACAGAAAAAATTAAAGTGCAAGTCACTTTTCTTCAGAGTTTTCTTTTAACATATAGCACTATTTAGGAAGGCATAACCCAAAGGCTAGTAAAACATCTGAGGGCATCTGCTAGGGTTTGATTGTACAGAATCATACTGGAACTTATAGCAACAAAAACGTGGTGAGCAAAAATCCCAACTGTAACCGTTTTGCAACTGAGCTGTCGTATGAGGCAGAGGATCTCTCTCTGTCTCTGTCTTCAGCGGAGACAGAGGAAGGANGTCTTCAGCGGAGACAGAGGAAGGAGGTTTCTGTGCAGTTTCTGTGCAGAGGGTCAGGAGTTGTATGCTATTACTTTGAGCCTCTGTCTGAGAGACACCATGCGGATGCTCCCTCCTCTCAGATATGATGGTTCTGAAAGACAGCGACAACATCTCAACCAAACACTTTTTGCAAACAAAATATAAAAGCTTTCATGTCTTGTGTTCCTTTAACAAGAAATGAATACCAAATCATAATTTTACCATTCACTTTTTATGTGATACACATTTGTTAGTATTTCTGAAATTGATTTAATTATTGTTATTATTTGATCATTTCTGAAATTGGAATTGTTTTATTTATTATTATTTGTTCTTTTGATTTATTTATATTATTTGTTAATTTGATTTATTTATTTTACTTGTTAATTTGTTACTATTATCATTGTCTGAAATAAATAAATATTCATTCATTCATTCATTCATTTTAGAATTGAACAATAAGGCAAAGTCCTGTTTGTACAATTGAAATCTTTGAAATCTCTTTTATGACTGACTGACACAAAGTTAATGTCAAATCATGACAGAAAAGTCAGCTTTGTTTTCATCCAATTTAATGCTTTACTATTTTATAAACAGTTTAATGAAGAAAAATAGGGGCCTGAAACTTATGAAGGTTGACTTCCATGCAAAGGCTGGGATCTATAAAAAACAATCTTGGTAAAAAGTGGAGTCCCTCATATTCAGATGTATTTTTACATGTTTTTGGAGACGGGTAAAATGTCTCTAAATTGATCTCAGTCACAGATGACTGAGGTGGAGAACTGAAGTCAGATTGCATGTAATCTCTCTCAGACATTTTCACTTCAATCATTGATTGATAAAAGCTTTCCTGTCACACAAATAAGAAACTGGTTCATAAACCAGTTAACATTCAAAATGAAAGTCCACATTTTAATGTTCAATTATTAACGTAACAA
>NW_015151554.1:118853-125826 GCF_000732505.1 Cyprinodon variegatus | reverse complement strand
TAATAGAGTTGGGTTTTTTCATATTTGTTTTCCTTTTGGTCAAGTAACTTTAATTATGTCCCCTTTGAGCTTAAGTGTGTTGGTGATTGCCCACTTTAATCACATTTCAATTGTTTGTTTTTTTTTATTGACATGATTACATGAAGTATATATGATTATAGCATCCGAGGTGTTTTTTATACACTAGGCCTAGGTTTTAAAAAGTTAAAAAAGGTTTTAAAACTGTGTATTACAACCATAATATTTAAAGTTTTAGATGCTGGAGGAATTATCTGAGTGAGAAAGGTTTTCTGTAGCTGTACGGAGGATAGAACTGGGCAAGGCTGCCTCTCTCCTTTTTGTTGGTGCATGCCATTAATCATCTGGATGAAGGGAGGCAACTACAATTTCTACCTGCTTACAAAACAAGCACATTGTGTCATGAATTAAACAGGTATTATGGTTTCGAAAGAAGCACCACCACTTACTCCCTTTATAGTGTTGTTTTTTAAAACTACAGATGGCAAGCTACATGCAGCCCGTAACTTAATCAGCCTACTGCAGGCCGGCTTCTTTTAAAGATAATTCCTTTATGTAAAGGTGACCTTTCAAAGAGGAACATAGGCTTGGTGACAGAATTGTTAAGAAATTATACTTTAAGCTGTGCAATGTGCTAACTGTGCTTTGCTAATGCTAATAAAAGACCAATCTGAACCATTATTTTTGCTTGAAAAAATGTAAACCATGCAAAAAAATCAGGGGGAAGTAAAGAACCTGTTATGATTAAAGGAAGGAGGCTAACAATTAGTGTAGAGATGATGTTAGGAGCTTTAGATTCCAGCTTAATGTTTATAAAGTCTTTATTTGAACACATAATGAGCAAATTACAGAAACATTTAGACTTGAGTGAGTTCTTTACTGTATGAACGCTGTCATTGGATCAGATGCAGTCATCTCTCCTCTGCAGTGTATTCTCATTATGAGTCCGTAGGAAATCGTACGAAGTTATGCACCGTAATTTCGTACGTTTTAGACGTTTTTTTTGTTGTATGCACATTCAAGAACATAGAATATAAATTACAATTAGCCCTAACCTTGACCCTAACCCTAAGATATAAAACAGCAAGCAACGTAGTTAGAGACATGAATAAGTGATTATTGCACTGTTTTTCCCAGTTTTACGTCTGTCTACGTATCTGCTTTTTTTTCTGTCTGCCTGCGCATGCGCACTGATGTGGTTTTTTGAGGAAAAACTTCCAAAACGTACGAAATAGTGTGCATAACTTTTCGTACAATTTCATACGAACCTATAATGAGAATATGTTGCTTCTCTGTGATTAAGGTATGAAGCAGAGTCCTGTATGGGTCTGATTTTTCAAAACTGTATCCTCCCGCACCCGTAGAGTTCAGAACCGGGACCTGACCCGTATTACCCACAATTATCCCGCATGGACCTGTAAATAATGAGCGACCCGACCATCTGTTAGTTCAATCTATAACGTTCTGCTCTCTCTGCTTTTTCTCATAGTAGCTTCATCTGGTCTGTTCCTGTTTGGCTGTGACTCCATCCTGGAGAGAAATATCAGCTGTGCTGCTGCCATCAACACCTTTGTTTCTAGATGTTGGAGCTTGGCCTGTTTTCCAGTGTAGTCCTGTTTCTCTGACTGTGACTAACTGGATGTGCTCTCTTCATCCTCTGACATGGGAGCTGGCTCGGAGCTCGTCTGCCTGGCTGTGTGTTTCCTGGACGGGGCCGCCTGTGGAGCTGGTTGACAGTTGCCTTTTGTATCTATGCTTCTTTTTCTATGTCTGCTTTTGTCTCCTTGAACCCCAGTGGGCCTCAGCAGATGGCTGCTCATGCTGAGCCTGTTTCTGCTGGAGGTTTCTTCCTTTTAAAGAGGGAGTTTTTTTCTCTCCACTGTCACTACAAGCATGCTTAGTGTGAGGGATTGCTGAAGAGTCAATGAGTCGATGCAATCAACTGGTATTCCTTAGATAGAAAACTTTGAATGGATGATCTGGGGAACTCTAAGGTGCCTTGAGATCACTTGTTGTGAATTGACGCTATAGAAATAAACTGAATTGAATTAGATAATGGAGAGGACTCTGGAGGAACTGTCTGCACACTGAGGAGGTAACTCAACTATTTTATTCAGGTGTGTTGGACCAAGGATTGATCTTAAAGTTGCAGGACACTGGCCCTCAGGAACTGGAATTGCTGAACCCTGGTTTAAGGTATGCTGAACAACCGCTTGCTTACTGTTCCTGCTTGTTCTTCCCTGCCTGAAGCAAAGTCCTGCATGAGTTTGATTTTTCATACCTGTATCCGCCAAAAACCGTAAAGTGCAGAACCAAGAGCCGACCTACATTACCCACAATTAGCACCATTTAAAACCCAGCCAGGACCACATGGACCTGTAAATAATAAAGTACAACCAGATCAGTGATCGCAAAGTGTACACAAAGCCATTTATGATAACACAGGCGGCAGAGAAAAATCGCCTCACGCTCAAATCCAGAGCGTGCTGCGTTCAAACATTAACAGCTGTAAGTTGGCCGAAATAAAGTGCCTTAAGATGACGTGTTATGAATTGGCGCTATATAAATAAACTGAATTGAATTGAAGTAAGAAGATTTACCTCGTTGCTGAAAACAGTACTGTTATCCGGATATTCTTGAATCGATTTATTTTCTAAGATATAGAGTTAATAAATAAGAAAATGACTTATGAAAAGTCGCCAAATGATCGAGTTGTGGTAATGTTCTGCGATAGATTTTAGGTAACATAACAGCTTTACCAATATGTAAAAAGCAATTTGTTAGACTAGTTTTTCAAATAAAAACGAATACTGTTACTTTTTCTTTTTTATTATTATAAAAAGTACAAAATATTGAAAAAAACATGAAATTAAACACAGAAAAATCTCTCATAAACTTAAGAAATTAAATATATACAGAAAACCAAGGAACAGTATTACTTAAAGACATAATGAACAGAATTTCCAACAAACACAGACTTCCAAAATAAACTTCCAATCAAATTAGTGGTTGAAAGTATCGCAAAAAGAAATTAATGATCAATTTATTGTCAATTGTGTTAATGAAAGAACTTCCTGAAACAAAAGCATTTTCAAACTCAGTGGCAGAAAGAAACTTATATAACATAAACAAATCTCCATTAACTAAACTTTTAAACAACTTTATAATATTGACCTTTCTTTTCTCCAAATGCATAATGTTTCTAGCCAACCATATCGCCATCCTGGCATGACTTAACAAACAAAAATTAACTAAACTTTTATTTTTGAAATTTACAGCAATAACCGTGCCAAATAACAAAAGTATTTTCCAATCTAAGTGTTGTACATTTGTGCTCCAGTGTTTAGCAATTAAATTTTTAAAAAACAAATAAAGTAATTCAAACAAATACAATCAACAAAAATATGGGTCACAGTTTCGTCTGTTATTCTGCAAGAATCACAATTCCTACTGATGGATTTATCGAACTGGTGAATAACAACATTGGTAAACAACTTATTATGTCGTATGCGGAAATCTAAGTGTTCGCACTGTAAATTATTATATTTAATGTTTAGGGTACTCCAAATATTGACCTTTCCTAGTGTAGGAAGCCTAATCCTCCATTTAGCAACCGCATAAATATGCATATGCATAAACTTAGAAGTAAGACAATGCACAAACTTACACCAGAAACTGCAGAACAATGAAGACATACATTCAATTACCTGACATAAATGGAGAGAAGGAAAGAAAGCAAAGACGTACAAAGACATCTTTGGAGAGTTGCAAGAGCAAATCTGATTTGTTACTTCTGTGTAGAAAGTTTTATCCTCTTGTATTTAATTTATTCAAATAAGGCTTGCTTTTGCTCCTCCAACCAGGAGCTATCTCTGACACTCAGAAAAACTTAGAGCTTCCCCTAATTTACGGCCTGGCCTCCAGGATAAGATTTCACAGAATAGCTGTGGAATGCGGGGCCTCTTCCTGCCATAAATTCTCAGGAACAAACTTAAATTCAGTAATTTGGTTCAAGGACAGGTTATCTTCACAAACTTGTTCAAAATTAAAAAATATGTTCAAAATGAGAGTGTTCAACATACCTTTTACACATGCCATAAGATTAACTGTATTAAAAACTAAAAATAATCATTTTTCTTCAACACAGGCCAGAAAAACTCGCAGTCGGTTCCGAAGAATTAACCACCTTTACCCAATCACCCGGTAAAGCTTTTTTGAAGCCATCATACATCCGCTGAACCCTGAAACGGGACACTGTATCGTTAGTCATTAGAATGGCGTCGTACATAGCTTGCGTGGGGAGAAAACCGGGCACTACTTCATAAAGTATGTCTTTGACTTGCCTTACAGGCTCCAAAAGAGCAAAAAGTCTCTTGGACAACCTGATAAAGGCTGTTACTTAATGCTGTTATCATGTAAAGCCATCATCTGATAGAGGGGGCCAATGATTGGCTAGGTGTCGCCATAGATCGCTCCTTCCCTGAATCATAGTAGACTACCAGGTCAGGATAGCTTTTAAACAAACTGAAAATTGATTCCTGTAGTCTAATTAAAATGCAAACTATATGAAGACCAAAGATACAACCACATGTTTAACCCAGTAAGAAAAGGCAGTAAAAATTATTGTGCTGCAAATGAACTTGCACGCTTTGCATCAAATGCAACGATTCTTTCACTGGTTAAAGATATAAAATAGTATCACATTTACCAGCTGACAAGGAATATTAGCTAACTGAGAAAAAAACAGTGCAGCCATATGAGCACACAGCACTCTGCAGTTCCCGTGAAAAAAACTATTTCAGCAACTGTGGCGAATTGATATGAGAGTTTTATGTGTAGCTCTAATATGTCAGCATATTGTTAATACTAAAACAGCTGTGCTTCAGTAATACTGGTGCTTATGTATAAGAAAACGAACCTCGTAAATGTCATCTCAGCGAGTCAGCTACATAAATAGATTCGACTTTATTGTCATGGCATCCGTCACAAGTTACAAGGCAACAAAATGCAGATTACACCCAAACAGAAGAGCTTAAGTGCTGAAAACATGATATAAACTGATATTTACAAAACACTGCAGTTAGGACTGAAGGGAATTACATGCTATGACTCCATATGCTGTTTACAGTTTTGTCTGTAATTCAAAAAACCGCCTTTTTTGAACCAGTTGTAGGCTTTTTTCACCCATTTTTGCTCTCCTCAAGTTGTATGTGCCGACCTGTACACCAAAGCTAACTCATTATATAAGTTCCCCTAATTGATAGGTTGAGCAGACATGTCACAGTCAATCCACTCTGAGAGGACTTTGACAGGCTAAAATAGATGGACAGGCTATTTCCCAGACTGACCTCTCCCTATTCCCTGAAAACTGCTGCTGAACAAGCCCTGGCTGAGGACTGCATATGTGAATGTCTTTGTGTATTCATGCATGAACAGGAACTGTATGTTTGAAACAGAGTGGAATTTCTCCTCACCTTAAGATGGTTACATAAACCTATTGAAGCAGGAGAGTGATGAAACATAAGGAAGGCCAGAAAGCAAGGTGAAAGATTTGAAGACGAATCGTGTGTGCATGCGCTCCAAATGTGTGTCCCTTTGCTCGTCCGTCTGGGAAGGCAGGTAGTTAGGTTGCTGGGGGGTAATTAAATGTATTTTTGTCAACTAACCAGCTCTGCTCCCATATCAGACACTGTGAAGCACAGACTTAGAGAGAAACCAGATGGGTCACGGCAAACAGGGGTGTTTGATTATGTGAGTTTCAGTGCAGGCAGGTGGGTGGGAGAGAACGAGACAGCTTTAATTCCCAGACACCTGCCCTTGGGGGCCTGGTCCTGGAATTGAACACGGTCTCGAAAAGAAAGCTTTGACAGCTTCTCTAAATACACCCAGTAATGTTTTTTTCACAATCCAGGACAGAGAAGGGTCTAAACTTAGTCTAGATGTACAACATTGTTTCATAGTTTGTGAACTTCATCCAAGCTCTAAAAGAGGTCATTTATTTCTTCTTTTGGTGACGGAGAAAACTTATGACACAGTTTGAGATTACCTGTAAGCAGTTTACAGCTACAAGCCTTTTTTTCCCACATAATTTACTCATTATAAATATGTAATATACTCAGATGTCTATAAATATGACTAAATGCTGCAATAAAAACCCCTGGGCCTCTACATTTATTCTCATCTATTTAAAAAAATTCTAGATGTAATGTACTGTCTGAGTCATTGAATTTGTTTGTTTTGTTTAAGGCAATGACTTCACCAAGGCTGCACAGGGGAGCGGTGTGTAGCCTTGCAGCAAGAGAACCTGGGTTTGATTCTCAGCCTGAGAAATACTCTTTCTAAATGCTGGTGAAGATTCTCAGTCAACCAGGTCAGAGTAATTCCAAAAAAGTAAAAAAAAACCAATCCACTGGACTTTGTTTCCAAGTTTGAAGACGTTTCTCTTCCCATCCAGGAATATTAGTTTTCTCGGTAGTGAGGCTGGGCTCTCCCTTAGAGAGGGGGAGCAGCTCAGTCATCTGGGGGAGGACTCAGAGTAGAACAGCTACTCCTCCACATCGAGAACAGCTGGCTGGTGAGGTGTTCCAAGAGGCAGACCAAGGACACGCTGGAGGAACTATATTTCTGGACTTGCCTCGGAACGCCGCCCTACTGAAGCTGCTACAACATGGAGAAGCAGCATTTAGTTCCTATGCTCCACTTATCTGGAACAAACTTCCAGGAAACTGTAAAAGTCTTGAAAGCCTGAGTTCCTTTAAATCAAGACTAAAAAACATTTGTTTAGGATTGCCTTCAACTGTTCTAGTTAAACAGTTTTATTTTCTTTAGTCCAACTGTTTTTAATATTCTTTTTTGTTTCTGCATTTTTGGCTGTTACACTGTGTCAAGATCAGGGATCTTGTGGTTATCATACTGTATTGTATCAAGATCAGGGATCTTGTGGTGTCAAGATCAG
>NW_015151554.1:116135-117630 GCF_000732505.1 Cyprinodon variegatus | reverse complement strand
TCAAGATCAGAGATCATATTGTGTCAAGATCAGGGATCTTGTGGTGTCAAGACCAGGGATCTTGTGGTTATAATATTGTGTCAAGGTCAGGGATCTTGTGGTTTGAAAAAACCACAAGATCAAAATGTTGTGTTTGAAATAAATAGGTCCGGGACATATAAAGTCAACAAGGTTGACAGAAGCTGGTAAAGACGTCATTATTTGGGTCTGCATTTTTTTTTTTTTTTTCCTACTTGCTTTGATTCTGTTTTATTTTCCTATATTTTAATCATGTAAAGCACTTTGCATTGTCTTTGTACTGAATTGTGCTATACAAATAAATTAGCCTTGCCTTGCCTTACAACGGCCGGCCATCTAGACAGATAAACTCTTAAAACATGGTTCTGGCACTAGACTCCAAATGTGAAATGTTAGTTCTTTTTATGGATTACACAACATGAGTCTAACTGTCTGAAAATGCGGTGACTTTTTCAAAATTTAAAACATGAATAAAAATAATTTGATTCAGCATATAAATTCTTACAAACCAAGTCATTAAATGGAGAAGTGAATGGAAAGTGAGTCTGTTCTGAAACTAAATATATTTTGACTATCAGAAATAAGTGTAGCAGGATAATATCAGCAGGGAAAAGTGGACTTTCTTTGTGTTTTAGTTGGTTTTGTCTTTACTTTCTCTAGTCATTATTTCTGTACTTTCCGATAGGTTTTCCTAGTTTGTTTTCCTATTTATTTCCCATGTTTTATCAGTCCCCCCTCAGTAAGACCCTTGAGATAAATAGTAGAATCCACACACCTGTGTTTCCTCATTTGTTCAATTGTCCACATCTGTTTTGTTCCTTTTAGCTTTTAGTTAGCTGTCAGTATTTATCGGGTCCTCAGTTCTGCTCCATGTCACTGTGCCTGTGTCTTTGTTTACCTGCTATTAATACTTCATTAAATTCTCACACTCTATCGTGCTGCTTTGTAGCATTTGTCTGCATGTTGGTCCAGAACACCAGAACATGACCTTTTATGAGCGGCAGAAAATTGCTCTCATTCATTTTATAAAGGGAAAGGAGAAATGTTGGTCTTAAAGTATAAAAAGAAATGCAGCACAACGATAAACATGTCAATCAGGTTATTTAAATTATGCTAATTTATAATACTTGTTAACAACCCTTCCATATGTAATTCTGACACTTTGTTAGTAACCGTATGTTTTTAATACATTTCCAGTGCCCTTCAGTCAGCTGTGGTCTTTAAAGGAAAAGTCTGTTCACATTCAGAATTCAGACTTTTGAAAATAATTTCAATATGAAATTATTACATACTGTTCAATAAATGACAAGTGTAATTTAATTAAGAGTAATTTTCATTTGAATGTGCTTTACTGGTGGCATCCATGTTTGTCAAAGAACACTACTGCCACCTACTGGTTAGTGACGTCACGGTGCGGTATCGGCTGTTGATCAAGTCCCAGTGCTGTATCTGGTGTTTGTCACAACGCGCTATTATC
>NW_015151554.1:113922-115331 GCF_000732505.1 Cyprinodon variegatus | reverse complement strand
ACTGATTAACACTACATTCTTTAAAACACAGCAAACATATTAGTTGTAGGTATAAACAATGATCCATTGATCATTTTTGCTGACCGGACTTTTCCCTTAAGATTCCCTCAAACTGATCCTTTTCTCCCATAGAATCAACCTTCTCTGTAAAACAAAGCTCCCCTCATCCTTTTCCATTTGTAAAAAACCTGTCTTTGCTTTTCCTCTGCCTCAGATGCTAGTAGATCTGACCATTCCATTACTGTCCAACATGTATCTGTCTTCCCTCATATCTAATAGAGTAGCTGATTCTCTGTTTTCAGATATGAGTTATATTCAAACGTATCATGACATTTTTTTTGTATTTAGCATGTTTGAATGGTCACTGGAGTCACCCTAATGACTCATTGATTTTTGTTTCCTTTATGCTGAGCCTATATTTATAGTTTACCTACATCAGGTCATTAAGACTTGCTCTCAGACTTTTTTATAATGGATGCCCTTCCTGATGCAAACATGATTTGGCTCCATTGTATTACGGAATACAACTACTGATATCTACATGCAATAAATCTATTTTCCCATTCAATCCTATTTGTTATTACTGTGATTAGAACAGCTTTCACAATAATAACCAAAAACCTTTCAGTATTACCATGAAGTAAACTATAAAAAGACCAATAACTGAATGTAGGTAAATCTGAGGTGTAAGTTAAAGTTATTAATTATCTAAACCTTTAAGTTTACAAAGATTTCTGGGTTAGCACTTGCTAACAGCATAGCGCAATGTTCTCTGCATTTAAAATACACATTATGACTTTTAAAATTGATCTCACCCATCCATTAAAATTAAGATAAAACAGAAAACAAGTCATCCCCCAAATTGTAAAAGCACTGGAGCACAGCGGGGATTAGTAGGCTATCTTTAATATGATGACGGAATCTTTAATTGAAATTCTTGTCCTAAGTAAGACACTTTTTTTTTTTTTTTTTTTGGTGAAAGAAGATTAATTGTAATGCTAAGAGCATGTGATCTAAGCTGAGCTGAAGCAGTACAAATCGGATAAAATCATTTTAGGCTTAGAGTAAATAAAAAAAAATTGAAGCTAAATATACATACATAATTTAATTGGGGGGGGGTATCTTTCACAATGGGGGACTGGAACTGCTAGTTTAAAGCTAGATCAAAGCAACATTGTGCCAAAACAATTAATCGGTACCAGAGTAGTGGAGTAATCCACTTTGTAAATTGCAGTTTAAGTCATGCCAGTAACAACTTTATTTTTGTGTCTATTTATGTCTGAGAAAAGCTGGTATCTATTTCCACTTTTTTCCTACATGTCATTTTAAGGCACTTCACAGAGACAATTCAATTAGATCATAGAGTCAGTTTGGTTAAAAGTTTTCCATCTAAGGAAAACCAATGGATG
>NW_015151554.1:109050-112109 GCF_000732505.1 Cyprinodon variegatus | reverse complement strand
TCATATTCTGAATAGAATTGAGTAGGACTACGTCAGGCTAAGGAAAAACTCCCCTTGAACAGAACCCTCTGGCAGAACCAGGCTCGGTGTTAATGGGGGTTCAATGGAAGACAGGAAGACCTACAGGAAGGGGATAGAAGCAATGATCCAAAAACACTTTCTATAGCCCCATTTAACCAACAGTTTTGAAACCGTGCCGAGATCAGTCCGAGCACGGTAACTGAGATAACTGTTGATTGTAAATGGCACGTAAACTGAGCCGGACCATGCCAGACACAACCGAACCGCTCTAACATGGTACTAGTTCATCAGTACGGCTTGCCGCGGTTCAGTTCTGGCTCATTTCTCAGATAACATAGAGCGCATGAGCAGACTGCGTCATCTCCTTACAGTCAGCCTCCGTAATCAGGAAATTTCAGACCTTCATAAAAATCCTAGCTTCCCTGCCGTGCCGCACGATTTCCATTGTTGATTCTGCTTATCAGTGTGATGAACCTCAATGTCTGTCGTTGATTCCTGCGTCTGTAAGCCCTGATTAGACTATCGACTAAGGGAGACTTGAATTTTTAAAAATGGATGATTAGATATAAATCTATAATTGACCAAGTCATTTGGTTTGAGAGAAGGTTTCTTAAGTAAACATGAAACTACAGCTACACTAACTGGGCATCAAAATGTGAATCAACCCTATAAGGATTGATGAAGAAGTGAAGCTGATCTTCATAGATGTCCTTAAAATGATCCTCAGCTCCACTGAGGCCATCTAAATTCTGGCCGCGGAAAGGAAAAAGATTTATTAATCACAAATTGGCTTCAAGAAGCTTTTTATTGCACGAAGGAGCACACAATTCCAAATTCTTATTATGCCAATTTTCTTTCCTCCTGTGAGGTCTGCTGCACTTGAAGCCAGAGGCCATTTAAACAGAAGTATTCTCCAAACGCTGCTCAGAAAAACAGATGGACAATGATGTCAGTTTTTTTTTTATTGATTAATTATTTCACAGTTTGCTTCAAAGAGGTTTTTTTTTATGGAATCACCATAAGAGTATAGATGATCCAACTTCCCAAGTTGCGAATTTAACAGTATAGTAATTGAGTCAAAACTGAGTCATTTTCAGTTTCAGCAGTACATGATTTCAAGATTATTTTATCACACAAATAGAACTAAGGTCTCCATTGTGTGTTGTGGTTGTTGCGATGAATTTTTTACCTTGGGTCTGTGTAAGGGCATTTTCCCAGGAATATAGTACTTTTTGGGGACTTAAAGGAACTCAGATGTGAAAAGAGTTTAGGTTAGGTTTAGAGTTAGGTTGTTATTGTTCATGGTTTGGGTTAAAACATGGTTCTAGGCTCAGACCGCTGGCTCTGATGGAGGTTTTCTGTTTTATTTGCCAAAATATTCATTTAATTTGTGTTTATCTGACTGTGTTAATTATTATTTCCCCACTTAATGAAAAAAGTAAGAATTCATTATTATTTGGAGACCATTAATAACAGGAGGTGAAATGCAGCCCATATTTACACTGCATAAAATCTCAATCTAGATAAGTCATTTTTTTCTTAAAATAAGTGCATTTGTTCTTGAATTAAGGAGGTAAAAGACACATTCTGCCAGTGGAACGGGACAATTTACACTTAAAATAAGAAAACACTATTGCATTGTCTTATTTCAAGTACATTTTATCTAATTATCTTATTTTAAGAGTAAAATTACTTATTCCATTGGCAAACTTTCTCATTTACCTACTCAAATTAAGGGTGAATACACTTAATTAAGGACATTTTTATTTATTTCTAGATCGTTTTTGCAGTGTATGCCGCATGCTCCCATTCTCCCAGAGTCCAGACTTTCCTGTGTTCTTCTTACATGGCGAGGACACAAATCTGTAGTGTGTACTTGTGTTCTTGTGAATTGAGAAACAGCGCTCGTTAGGATAACCAGATACAACGTGTGGGTATGTGGGTGTTCGTGTGTGAAAGAGAGAATGGTTCAGTAGAAAATAAGACAAAGAGGTCTCTGAGTTTTGTACCTCTTCAGTTTTTCTGATTTAAAGTATCCATAAAAAGAAAATATTCACTTAAACTGTAATGATCTACCATTTCCACTTCCCACTGTTTTACAAAAATGGATACCATCCCATGACCCTTTCAACTGTCTGAAAGTTCAGTGCAAACAATTAGAAAACTGCAAACGAACAAAGCGACGTTTGATTTATACACAGTACTTCGCACTTTACTGTCTTCAGCACAATAATGGAGAGCAGAGAGCAATGTAATGGAAATCTTTAACATGTGCTGAATCTGTCACGAATTCATGCATAGATTTTTTCTGCACCCATTCACCTTTAACTGTCTCATTGTCTGCACTGTAAATTGTTTCTGGGTGCTGTACAGCCACAGATGGAACCGCTGTGGGGTTCTGCTGGTGATTCATATTAATGGTCTTGACCCCAATCCTTCCCTTTCCTTTTTCTTCTTCCAACCCTCCCCACCCCCTGTTCCTCCCAATACTCACCCTCTTTTTCATCCTTCCAAATACCTAGGGGACAGATGGACCAACACTCAACTTCACACCATTTAGCTTTCCAAGGACGCTAAAATAGAGTGCGTCAAACGGGTGAAGCGGGTTGGTCGGGAAACAAGGAGCGAGTGTGTAGCTCTTTTGTGCTTGTGACAAAGAAGGGAGAGGAAACAGACAGACACCTTATTCTAGGTGCTTTTGTTGTGTAATTTTATATACAGGAGGAATACGGCAGGATGGGTATACTGGAGGAAAAATTAAGAACTTAGAGGAAATGTCTGTAAAAAAATATGATAGCACCATCTCCAGTCATCTGCCAGGGCTATTTCAGCTCTAGAGACAGACAGCTGTTCTTTACTGAGCTAAAATGATGTTTTGTGCCATCTGGAAGGTGCTGCAGTACAGTAACTCACAAATGTTTACACACCTTTGGTAAAAAGGTATGGAAGCAAATCTGTGTCTCTGGGATTTGAATAAAAAATGCTACTGAAATTTAAATATTGTATGTTTGTACTTTCTGTTTCAGTGTTAAAATATA
>NW_015151554.1:104848-107211 GCF_000732505.1 Cyprinodon variegatus | reverse complement strand
AAACAAAGTTTGTGATTTCAGTTAAATAATTGTTGGAAGATATCTGTCAGTTGTGTGTTTTTAGCTTTCTTCCTGTATGGGAAGCTTTTCAAAATTTGAAACATTAGTGCAGTGGTTTATGTTAAAATAAACCTTTGGGTTAAATTGTCGCAAGCAGGTTTTTTTTTGTATTTCTTGTAAATTTGGTCTTAAATTTTTATTCCAAGTTGCATTAAAAAGTCTTAAAAAATCTTTAATTTAACTTGCCTTATGCTGTAGGAACCCTGGTTTGGGTACTATGTGTCAGTTATGGATGCTATGTGACTGTAACTCTGTAGTTATCTGAGTTACTGTAGTTTTTACAGTAACTCAGATAATAAACCTATAGATATAGAAAATGATGCATACTAATGCTTTCACCATTTAATTGTATACCAGTATTCTGTCTATTTGAGATTACATCTGCCTTAGATTAAACATAAACCTACATTTGTAGTTTGGCTGTATTAGTAAGCTTTTCAGAGATAATAACTTTAAAATTCAGATATGGATAAAAAAATATATTGTTTTCTCAGTTTGCATTGATCCCAAAATAAGTCCAAACGAGGCATATTTAAAAATTCTGTAAAATCCAATGAATAGATATATTTATTTAACAAGCACTTAATCTTCCAAGGTAGAAAAATGTGTTTATAAAAAAAAAACACTGAATGTCCTTGAAGTAATGTAAAGTACTTACAGTGAGCTGTGTTTCATTTTTCAGCAAGCGCACACATTTATTTTTAAAAGAAGAAAAAGAAAAATCTTTGGAAATATTTCAAAGATTTAATTAATACAGTTTCTTAAAAGATACTGCAGTATCAAGTAATGTCAAAAGGGGTATTAGGGACTCACAGCTAGAGTGTAAGTTAGCACTAAGAACACACAAAGAAGCAAATGTCAAGTTGATTTATTGGCTTTAGCAAACATAATGTTGGATAAGAGACCTTTATAAGTGTGCTTTCTGAAGAATTTTCATTAAGTATGGCTGATGTTATAGCCGAGGAAAAGAATAAGTCATGTTTGAATTTTTCCATGTTGTCTCCTTTGCAATCGGTGCTTAAAGATGGGAATGATTTCTGCAACTAATGAATCAATATCTGGCATTACTCCAGAGTCCAGAATGAATATTTTTCCATTTTCCATCCATGAAGATGCTGACCTGTTCTCTGACATTTTACACAAGGATAGTTTTCTTGAAACATGCTGTCAGGCGGGAACAGCGTCTGTAGCAGTTGGTTTGTGGACAGGCAGGAAAGACAGGAAGCCCAATTTTAATTTCCCACCTCTCAAGTCTCTGTACTCACCCTCACCTGAGGTCACAGTTTTTGGACAGTAACTGAAGGAATAAAGTCCGAGACACGAATAACCAGAATTAGTTCTATCCTGGGGGAAATGGCCTCATCCTCCATGACAGCATGTGAATATCAGTAGGCCTGGAGGGCAGCCTGCAGGTCCTTCACACCCACAGGCACGAGTTAGGTGAACCAGAGACCTCACAGCAACACCTCCTGTGACTGCTGCTGTGGGAATGAAGAAACCATGAGCCACTGCTGGGAAGGAAGCGTTGGGCTGGACTGGGACATGCTAAAGAAACCTCATGTTCCATCTGGTATTCAGACTGGGATGGAGCTCCCAGAGAGCAGCGGAGCAAGGCCTGGACTCAGTGCTTAAATAAGGGAAAGAAAGGAAGCAACTTTATTGACATTTTTAAATCTGTCCTAGGGATGAAATCCTGGAGCCGTTCAAAGGAAAAGAAATATAGCTGTGTCTTTTTTTTGTTTTTTTATAAATTTTTTGCTGTGGTTTTGCAGTCAGTTGGAAAGCATCACCAAACCTTAAAAAAGCTTTTTTTCATGTTAGCCACAATGTATTGTAGGACGAGTGACAAGAAAGTATTGTGGAATTATAACATTTAATAAATTTGTTTTTCTAGATTTCTTTTTTACGTTTTTTTTTTTTTCTTGTCTTTATACCGGGGGTACCCAATTAAAAATCAACAGGGTCCAAATAAAGAAAATCATCAACCAGTAAAGTTCCGGAGACATTTTTAATTATAATCTGTTACTTTAAACAGAATTTAACACTGAAATAAAATGAGGCATTTATGCATCCATGTTATACACTGAATTTTTTTAATAAAAAAGAAGATATATAAAGAAAAATAGAAAATGTTTCCATCTTAAAATCGAAAGTGATTTTTGAAGTAAAGTAGTAGTAATTGTTCAGTTTGATAAATAGACAATTTCCTGATTCCCATATTTTATAAAAAACCTGAACTGAGCATTTGTTATCTTTCTTTTTTCTGTCTTAATGTTGGCAGTGGGCTTTAGGCTGCCCTGCAA
>NW_015151554.1:99576-104176 GCF_000732505.1 Cyprinodon variegatus | reverse complement strand
CAGGGTCATCTTTGAGCACGCCATTTCACTTTTCTTTCACCAGTTCACCGCAGTTCTTCCAGCAGTCCACACTTTCTCTGCTCACTTTTTCTCATCGTCTTCTCCTTCTTTCCCATGGCCATATGCAGTAATTTGTCAATGTTTTAAACCAGGTGGGTCCGGATCTGGACCGCGGTCCTCTAATCCGTGACCTCGGCGCTTGGTGAAATACTTTGAAAATCATAACGTCAAATAACGTAATTTAAATCCAGGACAAGACCTTATTACCTTTGTAACATTCAAAAAATATTAATATTTTGATGACAAAAATTTATGTGAATGTAATAACTATGAACGGCAACTTGTCGGAATATATTAAGAAAAAAACACAAAAGTGCTTCTATGAGAATTAATGAAAAAATAAGTGAAAGAAACACATTTTATTTGGTCCAACATAACTTTAGAGGCATTAATGCTGATTAATAATTTTTTTTTGTTTATAAACCTAAATATAATTGTTAACTAGGCTTATTAACTTTTGAGCTTTTCAATTAGCTTTTTACCTTTTTTCTTGACTTGTTAACTTATTTTTTTAACTTAATTTACAGTAGGTAATATATCATTGCAGGGTTCATCTAATTGGTTAAAGGCCAAAATAAGATGTGCAGCCATATAGCAGCATCTTTGCTGAATGGCTGGATATAGATCTAGTGCATCTAGACCTCACTGAGTAAAGGGCGGGGGACTCCATTTTGTGAGGGGTATGCAAGTGATGAAAAACACCAACTTGCCCTATAAAGGGTTAAGGGAAGCTGAAACTTCAAAACAGCCTCATGCATTTTCCAGGCTTTAACATATTATCTTCCACAATTGCCTCTAATTTAACTCGATCCACCTTCTCTGTTCTCTGAACTGCTTTTCCTGTTCCTGCATACAGAAAAATATAAAACACCACAGCAGGAAGCTGCGACCACTGGGTTTTATGGTTGGCATGATGTGTTCAGGATCATTTGCTAGACTCTATTCACCCTCCAGAAGATAGTGTGTTGGATGAATTACAAAAAAAAAAGGTTCATTTTGGTTTCCTCTAACATGAATACCTTCTTTAATATTTTGCTCCGTTCTTCACATGACTAGAGGCAAAGCACTGAAATGACTCCTGCAGCTTCCTTTAAACGAAGGTTTCTTCCTGCAGCTTCATAAAGATTCTATTTGTAGAGTTCACAGTCATTTGCAAGGTTGTAACAGATGTTTCCCACCTTTTTGACATTAGGAGGAATACTTAGCTTTTTTGTGCTTATCCTAATTTGATTTTCATGAAAATTTGTGACTTTTCCTCATTTGGGGTCATGAGCTTGTGTGTGAAATCTGGACACTTTGATGTGCAGTGAATATATACAAAGATTATGTGACGGGCAGTGGCGGCTGGTGGAGTTTTCTCCAGGAGGAGCGATAACTTCAAAACAGACGTATACCAAAAACCCATCAAATGTATACTAAGGGATCACACCAGTATATTTACATGAACATTCAAAAATGTTCTGAAAGGTGCATTAAATCAGTCCTAGCTGTCTCTATCCATGCTGAGTCAGAACCTGATGTTTGAAAAATGAGGTAGGGAAAACAGGATAAAGCCTCAGCCTCGCTGCATGCAGTTAGCCGAGCCTTGTTGCTAAATATTTCTATAAACCTGTTGATCAGCCGCACTTTCTAACAGATGACTGACGTTAGCGCCAAAGTTGGAGGTGGTGGAGCTGCTGCGCATGGACGACTTTTAACCAGTGTCTATGCGCAAAGATTTTTGCTCCCCAATTTCGAAATACGTCGCTAAATTTCATACTTACATTTTTATTAGATTTATTGATGTCTTAATCAAGCTAATTGGGTGACTAGGGTGGCACCCTAGCGACCTCTATTGGCCAGCCACCACTGGTTGTGGGACATTTTGAATAGTCACGTTTTTGGACTGCGGGCAGAAGCCGGAGTACCCAGAGAGAACCCATGCATGCTCAGGGAGAACATGCAAACTCCATGCAGAAAGACCCCGGGCCAGGAATCGAACCCAGAACCTTTTTGCTGCATTGCTACCCACAGTACCACTGAGCACACCTGTTTTAGTTTCACATGGTTTAATTTCATGAAAAGTTTTCTTAAAGGAACCTTTTGCTATCCTATTATTAATAGATTAACATAATCAACAAATTAACGGATTTACAAAATAATCATTAGTTGCAGCTCTAGTTATTATAGTGTTATTGTGAAGTTTGATTAATAGCGCCGATATTCACCTGAGAACTGATGATGTCTGTGCGTAACAGACCCTGGTTGCGTGCACTGAAGTCTAAATGACAATAAAGTAGTAAATCTCAATCTATTTACCAATTTATTTCCTATGCGTTTTAAATAGGCCTATAGGTTCCAAGGTCTTTAGTTCATCCATCCTTCCGTCAAGCCCAAGCGGGGTCATGACGAATGCTATGGTAAATGTCCTGTACTTATATAGCGCCTTTTTTCAAGTCAGGAGACTTGACCAAAGCGCTTTACACTACATTTATTCACCCATTTACACACACACTGATGGTGGCAAGCTACATTGTAGCCACAGCTGCCCTGGGGCTCACTGACAGAAGCGGGGCTGCCGTACACTGGCGCCACCGGGCCCTCTGACCACCATCAGTAGACAATGCAGGTGATGTGCCTTGCCCAAGGACACAACGACAATGAAAGTCAGAGAATAAACCGTCAAACCTTCGATTTCAGGGCAAACTCCAACATCCAACGCCACTGTCGCCCCAATGCTGATGCCTATCTCCAGTTGTCTACGGGCGAGAGGCGGGGTACACCCTGGACAGGTAGCCAGTCCATCGGTTGCTTTTTTTTTTGTCCTAATAAACAACAAAAACTCACTGCACCCCCTGTTCAATATTAGTTCCAGCGGCCCTGGAAGATCGGCACCAGCACCCCTCGTGACCCCAGCTGGAATAAGATGGATGGATTGATGAATTGAATTGACTTTGAATTGGAGCCTCTCCAAGGTAACCATCTGCCTCTATACTGATTCTGTGATCAATGCCCTCCTTGCCTGAAAATGTTTATTTAGGTGAATTGCAAAACGTAATGAGATCTCCAAAGATTGGGGCGTTGTCTTACAGCCCAAACTTGAAAGGTTCTCCCTGAAATTCACTCTTGAAAAGAGGATCGAACAATCAGGATAAACCACAATCCCATTTTATTTTCAGAGAATCAGCATGGCGCTCTTCAACACCCAAAAACAAACCGTCTAGTCCCACACAAAATAATTATTACTTCCCATTAATGTATGCCTGCCTGCTTACCTTTACCTCATACACAGATGCAAACCCACTCTCAACCTGGCTTTTATTGAACAAGAATCCAATTACTTAACCCAGCTTGAGGTTCCACACCTTCTGCACTCTTCTGCTTTGACGAGCCTGTGTTAATATCTGCTGACAGCCAATGTCCAGCATTCACACTCACACCTGCCTGTGGACACACACACACACACACACACACACACCAAGGACTGTGATATCTGTCTCTTATTGGTATTCATTGACCCTGGGATGGAGAAATGGGGATCACACTTTTCATTTAATCAGACTCTTACGGGGATCAGCTGTATGCCTCTGAGGAGTCTGTGGAGGTGTGTGGGTGTGTGCGTGTAAATGACAAAGAGACAGAGGAGGAAATTTGACTTTGATGCATTCCCACAGAGCTGAATATGTAGCTGTGGATTTATTTTCTCTGTCTTTTTTTACCTTCTCTGTTCATACGTCTCCATGGCATCTGGCTTTTTATTGTTCCCAGTCCATAGATCACTTATTAAGCCAAGTAATGAGGAGGTCATGCATAATTTCATTTGCTCTACCGGTACCTGGGGACATTTTCTTATTTCACTAAAATCTATGATAGTTTCCTTTTGAAGGGCCATAAGTCTCCCGCAGTAGCAGGCGCAGGGGTCACAGATGCTAAATGGCCCATCTATAGATTCCTTGTGGAGGGAGAATATTGTGTTGAGTCATTTCGAAGCTCGTATTGAGGCAATTTGACTCCACATGGTTTCATTTGCTCTAGGTGATATATCGGATAAAGGACCGAGCTTTCAAACCTGTTTTGGAACTTTGCAGAAACATACCTGCACAAAAAAGTAGAACATTTATGTTATTTAAGGAAAGAACTATGCCAATTAGACAATTTCAATACCAATTGCTCTCTCTAAAAGAAAGTTTTCACCAGCAGTGGGGTATGAATATTTACAAACTGTAACAAACTCATTAAATATCTGAATTTTTTTCAACTGTTAAAATACATGGCTGCATTAAATCTATAGTTGCTCAGTTTAGTTGATTTAAGCTAGTTTTAGTCAAGAGTTTTTAATCAAAATATGATTGACTTGGAGCTGAGTTATTTTTGTTAATAAACTGTTATTTTTCAAATGGAGGCTGTGGTTAATTTAATCCATATATGAGCAGGATTATGTATTTGACCATTATTTAGGCTCGATTCAGTATTGCATTTGTATGCTGCTATAGGCTTAGACTGCTGGAGGACATAGGGACCCCTTTTTCATCATTCTGCTTCATTCTATCTCTATTCTCCC
>NW_015151554.1:96247-98003 GCF_000732505.1 Cyprinodon variegatus | reverse complement strand
TTGTCCAAATGAGACCCAGAGATTTTTTTTAACACCTCAGCAGATGGCCGCTCACACTGAGCCTGGTTCTGCTGGAGGTTTCTTCCTGTTCAAAGGGAGTTTTTCCTCTCCACTGTCGCTATAAGCATGCTTAGTGTGAGGGATTGCTGAAGAGTCAATGAGTTGATGCAATCAACTGGTTTTCCTTAGATAGAAAACTTTGAATCAATCTGACTGGATGATCTGATTAACTGTAAAGTGCCTTGAGAAGAAAAGTGTTGTGAATTGGCACTACACTGGAAAAACAATCTAGAAATAAGTAAAAAAAATGCCCTAAATTAAGTGTACTTACCCTTAATTTAAGTAGGTTAGACTGATGGTTTGCCAATGGAATGAGTATTTTTACTCTTAAAATAAGATAATTAGATGATATGCACTTGAAATAAGACAATACAATAGTATTTTTCTTATGTTAAATGTAAATTGTCTTATTCCATTGGCACAGCATCTCTTTTACTTCCTACAATAGTCCCAATAATATGTGATTAAATAACCCGCTACTGGGGTGGGCAATAAATATATTATAGTTGAAAAATCCTAAATATTAACTAAGTGTGACAAAGTGCTTTGGAGAAAGCTCAAAATCGCAATAAAAATACAGATACCTTCAGCATTGCAGCACAATTAAAAAGAAAATAAAGAACAAAATAAACCCTAATTTAGAGTCTATGCAATAAACTCTATGCTTTAGCTTTAATGCTGA
Source organism: Cyprinodon variegatus (assembly GCF_000732505.1). Taxonomy (NCBI): domain Eukaryota; kingdom Metazoa; phylum Chordata; class Actinopteri; order Cyprinodontiformes; family Cyprinodontidae; genus Cyprinodon; species Cyprinodon variegatus. The sequence goes on along the minus strand of NW_015151554.1, from coordinate 97,261 downwards.
AGATCAGCTCACAGTTCAGCAGGTATTTGTTTATCTTCCTTTCACATTTTTAACTTAGATATTTCAGAAATAAACTTGTTATTCTTGAATCATAAAAACATTATATTTTTACACAATATTTTTCTTAAGGTTATCAAAATGTCAGAATTTTGTACTTACCCACAACTCGTCCTTACCAAAGCAATAAAAAAGGTGTCTAATCGAAGAAGGTGACCTGTTATTATCTAACAAACCCCAATGTTGCTAAACATATTGATAGCATTCCTTATAATAAGGTCTGAATAGCCTCTAGTTCTCTCCTAAGAGTCTCTGGGTTCTGTAATCTCTCACAGGACTCCACTGCTGAAAGAAAAGCATGTCAAAGATCATGTAAAGGTTATTGCAGAATATTAGAACAGGTCAGAGAAATACTCGAGGGGATACAGTTTGTTTGGATGACATCAAAAATTGAAAATGAATGTTTTATACGTAGTTTCATTGAAAAGAAATACAACCATACTTTATCAGTATAACCCAATATTATTCAGAAGTGGGGGCATAATGTTTTGGAGCAGTTTTCCAGCATAAAGCTCTAACAGTATTCATGAAATAAAATTAGGGGAGAATGAGGACATGTATTTGTTCTTAAAGGTATAGAGAATGATCTTTTATTCCGGTTGGATCATCTCAATAAGTGGTTAATCATTCTGGTGATATGTTTACGTGAGGCCGTACGTGCTAATCCTGTTAGCTATTTTTTTTTGTGCACATGCTCACTTTTAGGCGTATATCTGGTGAGCAACAGTTTCAGACAGTCATTGAAGCTCACCTTTCTCGCCGCGGTTCTTTGAAAATGGCCGAGGGTCGTAAGAGAAAAAGTGTCTACGAAGTTTATGAGAAGAAAAGAACGGCCTTAGAAGAGGCAGATATATCCCAGAATGCTTTGCTCTGAGAGCTCTCCTCGCAAAGCATTATGGGATTTTCTGTCACAGCAGTCCGCTATCGCTGTCATTACACGATCCGTACCGGAAGCAC
>NW_015151554.1:87284-95911 GCF_000732505.1 Cyprinodon variegatus | reverse complement strand
GTGACCTGCAGTTTTTCATTGATAAGGGAACATTTCCCGAAAATTTGGATTTTTATTCCAGAAAAATGACGTCAAGCAATACAATGGATTGAATTTAAAAAGCATCCATTTCTTCCAGAAAAGTCTTCAATATTGTCTTTACGATGTAGTTTAGTATTCTTTAATTATTTAAGGATATAAATAAAGTTTTTCGGGTAGCGACTGTCGCTACCCGAAAAGTTGCTGCTAATAACAAAGATGGCACGGTGCGCACACGGGACCAACGGGGAATTGATCATCTGTCCAAACGGTCAGTTAACTGAGTTCACTATAGAGTTCACTATATAGTCCCCGCTCTATATAGTGATGGAGGGGATGTATGAGCTATGAGAACAGCACTTTCAAACAGAGCATGCACGAGGAAAAATGGGCTCATGCAAGCTCTTTCAAGTGTCTTTACGGCCACTGGTTGTTACATTCAGTCATGGAGATAAGCCTTTTGCTCTGCTACAGTAGTAGCCATTCAAAATTTCCCCACTCTCCTTGATGGGTCCTTGGCTGGTCCCCTACAATTCCTTTTTAAACATCAATCTTTGTAGTAAAATATCCTTTCTATCATGAATTATGGAAATGAATATCTAAAAAGAATCGTCAGACTCTGTAATTCAGTGAAAATGTGGAGTCAGAGTAAAAAAATGCCTGCTCAGGAGAAAGCCAGTGGCTGGACTTTGGAGGGGATTTTCCTAGGAGTCGTAGGGGAGTAAGCTGCCATTCGGCTGGCGTTTGACTGGGAAGGGCGTGAATGGCTGCTACGATATTTTTTCACCTGCTCGACTACTGGTCATGGCTGAGGCAAGGAAAAGGTTTAAACCTTCTGAGGAGGGTTAAAACAGAAAATATCGAAAAGGAATCGTGCGCAACGAAAAACAAGAGTCGATCATGGACTGGAATTTGTTCGTTGGCTCAGGCTGAAAGAAGAAGCCGGATGTAAAACTGATTCTATTTTCCCAACTTTATATTATAGTTTTTTTTATTTATTGACTGTGCAATATTCTGTGCAATATGCTGAATGTGCAATATATGTGAATAGAATAGTCATACCACTACCTCACCGTTGCTCCTTACCTACTACATTTTAACGTAAAAGTAAATCCACCTGTATATAAGCCATCTGGATTGTACATATGTCACCTCAAACCTCTGTGCTACTACCTTGTATTTTCTTATTTCTTGTTGTTATTTCTTATTTTTATTTTGTTTTTCATTGTGTGCGATACATGTACACTTGCACCTGTATATATACTGTATATGCCTAGATATACTGTATATATATTGTCTATTCTTAATGCACCTTTTTCCTCCTTGTTTGCACCTTCTTTAATCACTATGCCAATATGTGACGAGTGAATTTCTCCGCTCTGAGATCAATAAAGCTCATCTAATCTAATCTAATTATTAGGCTTGTAAGATAATACTTTGCTCCTAGTATACAGTCATAGATCTTTGTTATTATTTTCCATGTTTAGTAGAAGCAGAATACGGGCAGAGAAAGCTAGCAGGCTACAAACAAAAGCTACTAAGGGTTCGAGTGGGCAAAAGTTACACAGTGGGCCTTTAATCAAAATCCGAAGCTGAAAAAATGATCTGAAACACAAAGCAAAGGAAGCTCTCGGTTGGTTTTAGAGTTAAACAAATCTGCTAGAAAGAGGAGAGTTTCCTGAAAGTGTGAGTTATTAATAATTTATTGCCAAAAGGGTAATTGAAAATACAATCACAGTGAGGGAAACATTGGGGCCAAAACTTATTTTGTTCACTTTTTAAATACGTCCAAAAACACAGTTTCTTCAGCCAATGCACAATTTTTCATCACAGCGGTCCTTAAATCATTTTTTCACTTCTGTTGTCTCGATTTTAACCTGTCTAAACAACATATCTGCAGGCTACTGATTAACTCGTTCTATCAACTATCACTTGCAGTATTATTTAAATTTGTGACCATAACATCCCATATAATCCTTCTCTTTAGTTTTGCTTTGCTTTGTAAACTTTTGTTTATGTTTATATAATGCATTTGATAACCCCACATTGCTCGCAGGAACATTGTTCCGTCTGGCTTTCATATGGAAGAATATCAAATCATAGCAAACAAATAACATCAGCATGGCATACCTGAAAAATTAATGTCCTTCGAGGCAGCGCATGTACGACAATCAGAGACTCCCGAAGATAAGGGGCGGCTGCTTTTCTGACAAGAAACAGTTTTTTTTCCTCTCAGCTTCAGAGCGCCGCCATCATTGGTCAGTTGTCCTGCAGGGATGGTTGCCAAGCTTATCGGCCTGTTACAAATCAGGCAGAGAAATTGCAGCAGGAACGGTCTCTTTTTTTTCTATCTCTTTGCACGCACTCACCAGGATCCCTCAAGGGGGCCGAGGGGCTTCAGAACAGAACACAAATCTGCACTGCCTTCTTTTACGTGGCTTCTGCCTGAGAGGAGTTACATACTGCCACATCTTATAACTGCAGTTTTCAGTACATGATCCATTATTAATTATTTAAGGTTTTCAAAGCTCCATGTTGGAAATGGCTCAAAGGTTAAGCCCTGCTATCACTGCAGTGATCACTCTCATCTATCAGACTAACATAGTTTTAGAGAAACCGTTGTGAGCAATTACAAAGGGCCGCTTTAATACAGATTTACCTTAAAGCTCGATGAAAGGCAAAAAACAACACATTTATAAAGACTGGGCAGTAACGTCTCAAGGGACTTTAGCATAATATTCATGGGTCAAATTTGTTTAATGATGTGGATTTCTTTTTTCTTTTTCATGTGGATAATTGGCCACATGAAAAAGGCGGATAAGAAGCAGAGATAGCAATTTTTCTACTGACAGAAATCTCAGAGGACCACAATGCAGCAATTTTACATTTTCTGTTAGGCACTGCAATATTAAGACAGACTGGATTCTCACAGTGTAAAGTTTTATCTCCTCAGACAGTGACACCGAAATATTTCCAAATCCCAAGAGCCAATTACATAAAAGATAAAACAGGATGTAAGTTGGGCTTACACTCAAAAAAAAGGGGAAACCCTGAGCTCATATACACTCACCGGCCACTTTATTAGGTACCCCATGCTAGTAACGGGTTGGACCCCCTTTTGCCTTCAGAAGTGCCTCAATTCTTGGTGGCATAGATTCAACAAGGTGCTGGAAGCATTCCTCAGGGAGTTTGGTCCATATTGACATGATGGCATCACACAGTTGCCGCAGATTTGTCGGCTGCACATCCATGATGCGAATCTCCCGTTCCACCACATCCCAAAGATGCTCTATTGGATTGAGATCTGGTGACTGTGGAGGCCATTTGAGTACAGTGAACTCATTGTCATGTTCAAGAAACCAGTCTGAGATGATTCCAGCTTTATGACATGGCGCATTATCCTGCTGAAAGTAGCCATCAGAAGTTGGGTACATTGTGGTCATAAAGGGATGGACATGGTCAGCAACAATACTCTGGTAGGCTGTGGCGTTGCAACGATGCTCAATTGGTACCAAGGGGCCCAAAGAGTGCCAAGAAAATATTCCCCACACCATGACACCACCACCACCAGCCTGAACCGTTGATACAAAGCAGGATGGATCCATGCTTTCATGTTGTAGACGCCAAATTCTGACCCTACCATCCGAATGTCGCAGCAGAAATCGAGACTCATCAGACCAGGCAACGTTTTTCCAATCTTCTATTGTCCAATTTCCATGAGCTTGTGCAAATTGTAGCCTCAGTTTCCTGTTCTTAGCTGAAAGGAGTGGCACCCGGTGTGGTCTTCTGCTGCTGTAGCCCATCTGCCTCAAAGTTTGACATACTGTGCGTTCAGAGATGCTCTTCTGCCCACCTTGGTTGTAACGGGTGGTTATTTGAGTCGCTGTTGCGTTTCTATCAGCTCCAACCAGTCTGGCCATTCTCCTCTGACCTCTGGCATCAACAAGGCATTTCCGCCCACAGAACTGCCGCTCACTGGATGTTTTTTCTTTTTCGGACCATTCTCTGGAAACCCTAGAGATGGTTGTGCGTGAAAATCCCAGTAGATCAGCAGTTTCTGAAATACTCAGACCAGCCCTTCTGGCACCAACAATCATGCTACGTTCAAAGTCACTCAAATCACCTTTCTTCCCCATACTGATGCTCGGTTTGAACTGCAGGAGATTGTCTTGACCATGTCTACATGCCTAAATGCACTGAGTTGCCGCCATGTGATTGGCTGCTTAGAAATTAAGTGTTAACGAGCAGTTGGACAGGTGTACCTAATAAAGTGGCCGGTGAGTGTATAATGTTGCATAGTGTAATGTTACCTTTATCTTCTATAAAGTCAGCTCTGTTTAGATTGGAACATTTTATTTTTTTTATTAAGATTGCTTTTAATCAAGGTTCTTTTTAAAGGACATATGCTTTAATTGTCAATTTCAATTCAGTTTATTTATATAGCACAAATTTACAACACGCAATCTCAAGGCCCATTACAGATATAATTTAATCTGATCATACAGTCAGACTGGTTGGAATTTTTCTATCTAAGGAAAACCAACTGATTCAATTGAGTCATTATTTTGCAGGAAACAATCCTCTGGGATGAACATGTGGTAGATCTTTGCTTGCAATGTGACTTGGACTCTACAGCAATCCCTCACACCTAGCAGGCATCAACGAGAGCGGAGAGGAAAAGCTCTGTTTTAAAGGAAGAAACCTCCAGCAGAACCAGGTTCAGGGTAAGCATCCTTTCATCAAGGCCTACTGAGTGCTAACAAGACACTAGCGGACATACAAAGTGAACATAAAGTACTTATCAATAATACTTTCTATGCTAGAAAGGCTAACAGTTGAGTATCTCCGCAGATGGCTCTTAGGCAGTTTTCGTGGCAAAAGTGACGAACAAGAGCAGAGTAAAAGCTGAGCCCATACATGTAGGTATGTCTAGGAGAGAAACAGGACTAAACACTAAGAACTAAGCCCAACTCTGTCAACTATAGTCGGAGGTGTTGATAGCAGCAGCCAAGTTAATATTTCTCTCCAGTATGTTTCACAGTCAAACTGAAATTATACTAAAAAAAATGAAGCTACTAAGATGAGAAAAAACAGAAAGAACATAAAGGAAGGTGTTTGTTATGTCCTCCAGCAGTCTAACCCTTCAGCAGCATGCCTATAGAAATAGCTCAGGATAACCTGAGCAACTCAGTCTATAAGCTTAATAAAAAGGTACATTTTAAGCCTAGCATAAAAATAGATATATGCTGTGTTCGAACGTGCGCCCTAACCCATAACCCCTCAATCAATTTATAGAGTGGGGACTTTATAGTGGACTCAGTTAATTGAGAGCTTGGACTTTTTCCTCCTCTGTGGTGACGCGACTCTGGCTCCCCTTATGGTGCATGTGCTGTCTTTGTTCGCTCTCACCCCCAAAACAAATTCCATGATACTTTTCGAGGAGAGCTCTTATAATCTGGGATATATCTGCTTGACTAGCCTAGTAAACTAGCCCCACCCGCCAGCGGCCAAAATCATTTTGGCCTGCGAGTGGGTCTAGCGTCGAGCAATGCCCAAAGCTCTAGAACTGGCTGGCCAATCACAACACAGAGATGCGTTGTGAATTTATGGATGCAAAGTGGGCGGGGTTTTGAAGACGTGACGACAAAGCTGCGCAAGGCGTGCACGACTGTGTTAGAAAATTAAGCAGATAGATTTGCTGTCACAGGTCGATTTCATCCACCTGTAATATAATGGCAGATCTCTTTTCAGTCTATTCCACACCATTGTACAAGCTCAACAGACTCTATTGGGTTTCCAAAACGTTCACTCCAACTTTCTGCAATCTTTCTGCCACTGACAACGGTTGATTTGAACTTCGGAAAAGTTGTGTACAGTGATGTAGAACACCGGCTACTCGCATGTCTCTTTTGCACAAACCACAACAATAGTCCAACTCCATGATCGCAACAAGTCATCCACTGCTCACATCAGGTGCTGCTTGTTTACACTCCCCCACCAGCTTTCTGTCGCGCTTACTACGTCAGAGTCAGTTGCGCTCATTGGTCAGAGCGTTGGCCAATAGGCACAGACATGGTTTGAAAAACAACGGGTTGTTCTTATTAACAATCTTCCAATGTCTCATTCATAGGGGCCAGACTAAATTACACATTTAATCTCACATTTAGTCTGGTTTATCAGGCTGCTGCTTGACCATAGTGATCATAGATAATCATTACTTTTTAAAGTGCATTGTGTGAAACTTTGAGTCCACCACTTTTTCACTCACTAGACATTCTGAGACTCGTATACAATGTCGTAACCACTGTATAGGGGCTAGGTACGGCAGAGTTTTGACACAGAAAGGGTGTCTGCCTCATGGATTAAAGCTAGTAGTTGGTTCCACAGGAAAGAAGCCTGATAACTAAAAGATCTGCCTCCCGTTCAGCTTTCAGAAATTCTAGGAACTAATAAAGTGATCTATTAGTACCACAAGCAATGACCAGATTTCCTTTAAGATGGAGCTGTCATAAAACAGGACAGATGGACCCAGTATTTAAGGTGAGAAAGTCAGTAGGAAAGTTCAAAACGTTTATTAAAACAAAATTTTAAAAATGCTGTGGATCTGTGGACCTGCAGCGACTGCGGGGAAAGGGGGGGAGGGGCACTGCCCAGTCACTGACACTCTCTGGAGGGAGAAACACAGGTAAGTGACCACAATCATCTGACAGGAGATGATAATTAGAGTGAGTCACTTACTTGGTTAAACAGTTCAGTCCATTCTCTATATGGAAGGCAGGATCCATCCGATCGGATGCCGAACAGGATCCAGCGCAGAGCCGTCCACGGTGTCCCACGATCAATGCAGCATCCACAGAGAGCTCACAGTAGACCAATCCAGGTCAGAACCAGACAGTTCTGAGATCCAGGAGTCCTCAGCTCGATTAGGATTTACGATCCACACAGGAACAGACAGAAACAGGGTTCCAGGAATCCACAGAGCACTCAGGCTGGTTCAGAGTTCCAGAGAGTCTAGCAACGTGTTCACACAGACTATCTGAGTTGCAGACAGTCGGGCTGAGATGCAGATAGGCAGGCTCAGTGGTTGAGGGGAAAGAGACAAGATGTGGTACCGGGATTTCTGCAGGAAACTTTAAACTGGTCTCCTCCTTGGAGTCAGGCTTACGGGAAACTGACCCTCTCTGCGTTCCCAGCCAAAACCCTGAGGGCTCTGAGGAGAACAACCAGGGCGACAAGACAAGGAGACGAGACAAACACAAAATCCTTCTCAATCCGCTGGCCGCCAGGAACCAGGACATGAACCATGGAGTAAACAGAACTAACTGAACAGACAGACTAACAGGCATAAACAAACAGACAGCAAACAATGATCTGGCCCCGACAGCTCGGGCTAATGAATATAAAGGAACAGACGCAGGTGGATGAGATGAGAGATAATTAAAAAACCGCGCAGATTTAAGCAGAACAATGAACAATTAAGTTGAGCCATCAGGGCAGATCATGACATGAGCATGGTTATTCATGATTTTATACATTTAAATTTTATACATTTAGTGGAAAACTTTGTGGGTGTCTGCTACCATTTTGAAGAATTCCAGTCTAAAAAAAAAACCTAATACTATTTCTAACTTTAAAAAATTAGCATGTTTAAAATTGTTCCCACAGGCATTTTTGAACTTTTCCCATGAAATCATTGTAAATGTTGATGTGCTAAATAATAAGTTCCTGTATGAAAACAATACAGATAATACAAAAATCTTATGGTAGAAAATATTTTTCTACATCTGAAGCTCGGTGTAAGATAATTCTGTAAGAAAACATTTCTCATAAATTCAATTGTTTTTTTTAAGTTATAAACAAGGTAGGAACTTGGTATTGTACACTGCTTGTGGAATTATAGCATTATGTTTAGTTCTGGTGTTTTTGCTTTTTTTATACCTCTTATATTTATTCTTGTGTTTGCATTTGGGCTTTATGCTACTGGATAAACTGACCTAAATTGTCCTCTGCGTATTCATCCCATCCTTGTATAATTCTTTGGTTCATCTAAAATTGTAGGTAACATATAACTGAATACAAGTTTTAGCTTTGATACTGCATTTGATTTGCTTTGGAAGTCATACCTCATTTCTGGAAAATGTTGCACCAGAATAAATGTGTGAAAAACCGGCTTGCTTCCCTCAGTTAAGAGATCCTAACCTATTATCAACAGCACAAGCTAATAGCAGCGTTTTTCTGTTCAGGCTACAGAAATACCCCCTACTTTCCAAGTCCATTTCCACTTGGATTTCTTGTTGTATTTTTCCATTCGTAACCCTTAAAATTCTGACTTTAGATTAAGAAGTAAATGCAGCATCAGTCGTCTTGTTCTCTGCTACCTATTTTAGCAGCTGGGTAATATTGACCGTGAAAGCTATATGTGAAACATCCTAAATAAACATTCCTGATATCTAGATGGAATAACATGCACACCATTATCAGAGATGGGAAGTAACAAAGTAAAAATACTTCGTTACTGTACTCAAGTAGATTTTTCTGATATTTTTACTTTACTTTACTACTTATTTTTATGGCGACTTTTTACTTCTACTCCTTACATTTTTTCTACT
>NW_015151554.1:81745-85268 GCF_000732505.1 Cyprinodon variegatus | reverse complement strand
AATGCTGGTCTCCTGATGAGCAGATGAAGAACAGCTGGTGAAGTCAGCTCCAGCCTCAGGAGATCCAGTACGCCCTCTGGTGGAGAAAGGTAGACAGACCCCCCCGATCCCAACAGTAACACAACCCCTCAGGAAGGGATCCTCGGCGCCCTCTGGTGGGCAAGCCTCAGGATCCCAACAGAATCAACTCTATCGCTGCGTTGTAGGTTTTTGAGAGCTGAAACTTGAGTCCACCCCCTCTGTTTAAGGTTGTTTTTTTTCTCTTTTAACATAAATGGCTTCCTTCAAACCCCTTTCAAACCACCCGTCTTCTTTATCTAAAATGTGGAAATTCTGGTCCTCAAATGAATGTCGTTTGTCCTTAAGGTGTAGGTGGACAGCAGCATCTTGTCCAGAAGAGGTAGCCCGTCTGTGTTGAGTCATGCATTTGTGGAGAGGTTGTTTGGTTTGTGCATTGAACTGCATACACCACTCTGCTCATCATAGGTTTGGGGGTTTTGTCTTTAGGATGCACTAGCCTCTGTCTAAGGTGTATATTGGAGCTTGATGCTTTTTTTGGATTTTCACCTCACACTAACAGATCTTGAAAAGTTTCAGTTTACATTTGCAATATTGAATTTATAATTGCTTGTTGGCCGTAAAACCTCCTGCTTAATGAAATGCTCTCATGATAATCAATAAAGGAAATAGAGCGGGTCCACTTAAATCATGTCGCAGTACGATAAACACGTCCAACTGAACTGCTGCTTTCAAAGCTACGATATGTGGCCAAGTTGTTGGAGAAAGTGTATCTCGTGGATGAAAAGTGGGCTGGATTTTATTTCAAAGGACTCCACTTAAGGACAGCTATCTTTCTTTCCAGAGTGATGACATGCATGGAGCGAGGAAGGATGGATGTCAGTATGTAATGTCAGTACTGGAACCAATCCTAGCCCTTAGGTGCACCATTGCCCAATCGTCCAATCCGGCCCACACTGGATTGTGCTCACTCTCATTTAGTCAGGCCTATTTGTCTTCCCTCTAAAGTCCAACCTGTTCCAAAGATGTAATTCCATAAAAGCATACAATCAATACAGCAGAAACTGCGGTCATCTATCATTTGTAAAAAAAAAAAAAAGAAGCAAATATTGAAAAATTGTGCATGTTTGTGTGAGAGTGCATGCATTAGAGCTCAAATGTTACAAATCAGATGAGGTGGGACAGGTTAAAAGCTCTGGCTAAGTCATGGGAGCTGGCTGACGCAGGCGCACACTGCAAAAAATGTATATCTAAAGAGGTCGATTTTTCTTAAAATTAAAGCTTTTTTTTTCTTTAATTAAACAGGTAATTTAGACACTTTGCCAATAGAATATGGCAATTTACATTTAAAATAAAGACAATAATAACAACTGCAGGCTCTTATTTCAAGTGCATAATGTCTAATTATCTTATTTTAAAGGTAAAAATACTAATTCCATTGGCATATTATTTTATTTACCTTCTCTAACTAAGGGTAAATACACACATTTTAAGACATTTTTAGATCGTTTTTGTGGCACCCAGGAGAGATCACTGGAAAAACCATCTAGAAATAAGTACAAATTTCTCAAATTAAGTTTATTTACCCTTAATTGGAGTAAGTTAATGAGATTTTTACTCTTAAAATAAGATAATTAGATAAAATGCACTTAAAATAAAACAATGCAATAGCGTTTTCTTATTTTAAATGTAAATTGTCTTGTTCCATTGGCAAAATGTCTCGTTTAACTTCTCAATTCAAGAACAAATGCACTTATTTTAAGAAAAAAATGACTCATCTAGGTTTTCATTTTTTCCAGTGTATGTGTCCACTGGACGCCACTGCTACAGGTTTCAGTTTCTTTTCAAACAAGAAGCAACAATCCGTTTATGTCTAAAAGAAGGGAATACAAATGTATCTGCCTCTTAAAACCTTAACATTTCCTGTAGATGTAAATACCACATCCACACCGGCACCACGACACACTCTCACTCACCAACACACACTCAGACACACACTCATTAATCTCCTCTGTAACAGGACTCTATCCTCTTGCTTCAATATTACAGTAAATGGTGATGCTTATCTACAAGCAGCCCTGCCCTTGAAATAGGTGCTGTTCCATTCCAGGATAATTCCACAGCCATTTAATGCTTGGCACATTTTTCACAGCTATATAAATTACTTTAAGCCTGGGCTTACTCTCGGCACACTGAAATACAAACACGAATGTTCCCCCCTTTTATCTCTCTCTATCCTCTGTTTTCTTAATACCTCTAAACCACATTGCCACCACCTTCACATCCTTCTTCCCACTCAGCGCTCCCTGCCCCCCCCTCCCATTGCCTTATGAGTGAAACAAGCAGGGATTGCGTTTTACCCTGAAGCCACTTTGGGGTAATGTCTCATTAGCAGCCAATGCACATCAGTCATTTCAATTTAGACAAACACCTCCATGTTGCTCATTATCACCAATAAATGAACAAGGCTGGAAATCAATATCACAGTTTAACAGATTGTCACTTTTAAATTAGTTGAAAATACCTGATCAGGAAGGTGGAAACATTATTTTTATCTTTTCAAATACAGCGCTAAGTTTAGCTATTTATATCCAAACTTTCTGATAGTTTTTTATGTTTTTGTGTTTCAGAGAGTCATAAAAGTATTTTTTTTTTTGCAAATATGTGTATCCAAATATGCACACATTTAACCTGCTGACCAAGAACATGCAAAACCCATTAATGGCATCCGATTTAGCTAAAATATGTTTTAATGCCTCTGTTATTCCTTCTGTACGGAAGAGGATTAGGGCCACTGAAAAAAAAAAAAAAGTTAAAATTTTATTTTAGTTTAACATGGGAAAAAAGTCAGAATTCTGACTTTAAAAAAGTCAGAGTTCTGACTTTTTTCTCCGAATTCTGACTTAAATCTCAAAATTCTGACTGAATTCTGACAATAAAAAAAGTCAGAATTCTGAGAAAAAAAGTCAGAAATTTGAGATTAAAGTCAGAATTTTGAGAAAAAAAGTCAGAATTCTGAGATTAAAATCAGAATTATGAGTTTTTTCCCATACTATACTGAAATAAAATTTAAAAGAAATCAGTTAACTTTTTTTTTTTCCAGTGGCCCTAATCCTCTTCCGTACTTCTGCAAATGCTCAAATGAATCTCCTGTTGAAAATTCTGACTGAAAGACTTCATTCAGCCTTATGTTTCATTCAATCACCCTCTGCAATGCAAAAATGGAATGAGTATTTTTACTCTTAAAGGAGAAGCCCGCTCATATTCAGAATTCAAACTTCTGAAAGTTCTTTAAATGTGAAATTATTACATCCTGTTCAATAAATTATAAGTATTTTAATTCAGAGTAATTTTCATGTGAATGTGCTTTACTGGAGGCATCCATGTTTGTCAAAGAACACTACTGCCACCTACTGGTTTGTGACGTCACGGTGCGGTATCGGCTGTTGATCAAGTCCCAGTGCTGTATCTGGTGTTTGTCACAACGCGCTATTATCCAAGTCAT
>NW_015151554.1:79499-80805 GCF_000732505.1 Cyprinodon variegatus | reverse complement strand
ATAAATACTAAAAGTATGTAATAATTTCTGATTAGACTTTTCCTTTAAGAGTATGATTACTATTAAAACGGACATTTATAAGCTTAATTATTCCCATAATGGTTGCTTATTTTCTGCAAGGACAAGGAATTATTATTTATCAAATACTCACATGCTGACCAGCTGAATCCAAAGCCGGCATTTAATACTCCTAAAAAGGTTTAATTAAATAAATTAGGGATCAGTTTTATGGTTACGTATGTGGATGTGCCGAAGTGCCAGAGAGTTGGTTAATCTAAACCAACCTGACAGTAGATTCTTCTCCTAAAATAACAATGTTTTAGATCAGATGTTCAAATCACACACCTGCCTATTCAGGCCTGACATCACAACACCTGCGGCCTCACCAGTTCCAGTCTGATTTTCTCCTTTCCCTTTGTACTCAGACATTTTCTCATGCATCCATCCTTTATTTCTGTCTCGCTGCGAGCAAGCCAGAGAGCAGCTGGCTAGTTATTTGTGACCTGCCAGTCTGCGGGTGTAACAAGGTTTCAGTGCAATTAAGAATACATTTCCCGGCCACCAACGCAACAAATCACAGGCTTGAGTCTCGGGGTATGCACACACAGACATAAACTTTGCGTCAACAGTCACACAAATCAAACGGGACACAAATGGCAGCATAAAATAACTAATCATTGTTGGGGAAGAAAAGGCAATTATTAATCGATTCCATTTGTGTTGGACTGAAAGGGGCCACAAACAGTCCCATTCTTTAGAGGAAATATTTGCCGCACCAGTGCTGCTCGGCCGGTTTAATCACCACCTATTATGTTAGCTGATTTGAAAGTAAGAAGCAAAGTGGTCGAATCCATCAAAGGCAGCCATTATTGTGTCAATTCACGGACAGAAAAACAATCCATTGTATGCAATAAATTATAAATGCAGACTTAGCAGCATGAGCGCTTCTCAGCTTGTTGATTTGGAAAGCTCAGCCAAGACATGAGGCAGGTGGAAAGAATAGGTTCTGATTTAACAGGGAAATTCTACACTGTCACATTAGAATTACAGCCTACAGGTTTCTTGTCCGGTGAGCTCTTCAAACCCAGGTGCACTAAGCGCACTTGGAAGAGGTGGGTGAAAAAGCATCTTTGTACAAAGTTTGTCAAACTTTCATTGGAATCTAATTGAGGAAGCTTCAGTGGTACAGTTAGAGTTAGCAAAAAGTGCAGTTAATGTAATTCTCTTTGCCCCAAAACTTTTTCAAGAATAGGGATTTTAAATCAAGAAAAAGAAAAACCTTTTAACTGAAAGTAATTTAAAGACA
>NW_015151554.1:74343-76929 GCF_000732505.1 Cyprinodon variegatus | reverse complement strand
AGTTGCGCTCTGCTTTATGTAGTTGCGATTTCCTTAATATAGTTGCGCTCTGCTTTATGTAGTTGCGATTTCCTTAATATAGTTGCGCTCTGCTTTATGTAGTTGCGATTTCCTTAATGTAGTTGAGCTTTGCTTTATGTAGTTGCGATTTCCTTAATATAGTTGCGATTTCCTTAATGTAGTTGCGCTTTGCTTTATGTAGTTGCGATTTCCTTAATGTAGTTGCGCTTTTAGATTTGTAGTTGCAGTTTGCACTTCAGGGCCACCGTAGGAAAGGGTCACTTTGAATCGTTGCTACTGTAAATGTTTTACAAAAAATGATAGCTGTCACAAACATAGCTACAAAAATGCAGTCAGCATATATGGAAGCAATGATACAGCTCAGTCTTAAATGAAAGTGATACTGATAATACAGATGGTGATATTTTCTTTCATATATTTGTAATCTACAGTTTTCAGGCTTGTAATTTCCTCTTTTTTAAATTATACACATGATTTTATTGTTGGTGAGAAAATGAACATTAAGCTTCTTTCAAAGCCACATCTTGAAATGAAAGATCCGTCTGATTACTGATTACACATTGTGCATAATGGAGGAAAATAAGCATCTCTCCTTGGTTTTTATTTATTCATCTATTCATTTGCTTACTCAATGGGTTACTTCAGATTTGAACTGCTCTTCCTTTTTTGTTCTAATTATAAGCCCACTGTTTCTGCAGGAACTGTACGTAGGGCATAACGCTGCAGCTCTGAGCTCACAGCTCATGCTGATCTCATATAGTGACAGGTATTCAGAGTGCATTTACTGCCAGCTCCCTCAGTCTTCTAAACAATACTGTTATCTTAACGTGATATGCTTTCCACTGTAAAACAAATAAATAATAAACAACCATGCAATGTTTGTGAATTTGTTTGAGGCAGAGGGTGAGGCAGATTGTGTGTACCTTGGTGTCTTTTTCTCAGACATGACGCAAAGACAGAGGGGGGCGAATTCGACATCCGCAAATTGAATTCTGCCCAAACGTGACAGTGATGAAGTGTTGTTCATAGCAGCCTTGATTGTCTCTATCTTCGCTCCTGTCCACGGGTATTACGGCGCGCCTGCCCGCTCCACAGGCCTCAGTCCCTGCCCCAGAAAGCTCATCTATTAATGACAACACTGGAAAATCAAATTCATACCTGGTGCATGTTTTATCAGCAAGAGGTGGCTGAAAAAAAAAGGTTTTATTTGGGCCTCTCTTTCTGCCTTTTTTTATCTGTTCTTTTGTCTTTTTTTTTTTTTTTAAATCAGGCCTCCTTAGCCCTGAGGCCAGCTTTTAATAACAAGGATAAGGTGCAGAAAATTGATCTGGCTTCACGGGCACAAGCTTTTAGGATTATGTCAATAGTAAAACAAAGTTTGGCCTTTTTCCATCTCCACATCTCTTCAGGCAAACAGAGGACTTCTGTGTTGCTCTGTGACTCTCTGTGTGGCCTTTCAGCAGAGGAGGAGGACAAGAGCGAGGGGGCAGGAAAGAGGGGAAGGTGTGGTTACCTGGGGAGACAAAAAAATTCAGAAAGTAACGAAGGCCGGGGTGTCTCAGCAGAAATACTCCAGTCTTACAGGGTGTGAAAGACAGGCTAACCGAAGGGTAAAATAAGCCGAAAATAAAGAGAGACGGAGGGCAAAGTCCTGGAGAGAGAAACAAAGCAGAGGTATTGTTGAATAAGGAAGTGATTGATCGAATGTGGAAGAGATAACAGCTTACATATGTTCAGCATCAAGCTAGATGCCCTGCAGGGAAGCTGAGAATAGAGCAGCAAAGGCAGACGCTCGGTACTCAATAGGAAACAAAAAAAAAGATCTCCACATGTCCAGTTTCTAAGCTTTCCAATGTTTAAAGGAAAAGTCGGCTCATATTAAGAATTGAAACTTCTGAAAGTAATTTAAATATCAGATTATTACATACTGTTAAAAAAAATATAGGTGCTTTTAATTCAGAGTAATTTTCATTTGAATGTGTTTTACTGGAGGGATCCATGTTTGTCAAAGAACACTACTGCCACCTACTGGTTCAACATATTCTCATTATCAGTTCGTATGAAATTGTACGAAAAGTTATGCACACTATTTCGTACGTTTTGGACGTTTTTCCTCAAAAAAACAGATCAGTGCGCATGTGCAGGCAGACAGACAAAGAAAGCAGATCCGCGGACGGACGTAAAACTGGGAAAAACTGTGCAATAATTACTTCTTCATGTCTCCAACTACGTTGCTTCCTGTTTTATATCTTAGGGTTAGGGTTAATTGTATGTTAAATTCTATGTTATTGAATGGTGCGTAAGATGCGCATACGACGAAAAAAACGTACAAAACTACGATGCATAACTTTTCGTAGGATTTCATACAAACTCATAATGAGAATACACTGACTGGTTAGTGACGTCACGGTGCGGTATCGGCTGTTGATCAAGTCCCAGTGCTGTATCTGGTGTTTGTCACAACGCGCTATTATCCAAGTCATCTTGAAAACATTCTTCTTCCAAATGTTGGCAGAACATTTCATACTTCATCAGAGCTCAGAGGCAGCACTTCTACACAGGGGT
>NW_015151554.1:63498-73500 GCF_000732505.1 Cyprinodon variegatus | reverse complement strand
CCATTAAATCACAGCGAACGTATTAGTTTTATTTTCTAAATAATGATCCATTGATTATTCTTCGCTGACCAGACTTTTCCTTTAAATATATATTTTTAACTGAGCCCCCTTGTCTGTATTAAAACATTTACCTCCCTATTTGTATATACATGTTAGAAAAGCGCTGTGAAAACTTTAATCCTGCCCCTTTAGACTCATTAATTCACCCTGAGTGCCTGCAGCCAGCTGTGCAGGCGCTACCTGCCCCGCCAGCAGACAGACAGCCAGCTTTGAAAGCAGGGTCGAAGTTACCAGTTTCAGGAGGATTCCCAAACGGCCGCTCTGTCAAGCCAGAACGATCAATGGTCAAAGTGTTGAAGTTTTTTTTCCCCCTAATAAAACGCAGCATGGCTGCACTTCAGCGGCTGCAGGTGGATCAGAGCAACTTCTCTTGGTCAATCTCCGAGTTTGAATATCAAGAAGAGATATAAACATCGCCTCCAACATGAGAAAAGGGAGTGAGACAAAAAAAGAAAGACAACACACACAGAGGGGCAAACTTATTAGTATTCCTTTTTTAATGTAAGAAAAAACTAAACAGCTCATAGAAATAATTTTAATCAGAGAAAAGTTATAAATTATAAAATATATGAAAATGAGCAAATCCTATTCAGATATTTCTTTTCAGTTGTGCTTTAACAGAATGACTAAATAAATAAATAAAGTCATGAAGAAAAATGCTTTGAATCTCTGCAGTTGGTCCAAAGTCACCGTGTTTCATCTTTGGCTGTTTGTCTTAATGTTCTGCTTGCTTTGCCTGCCAGTTTAGTTGCAATGACATAAGTTGGTAGTTTTGCTCTTTACTGTTTCAAACAATGAATGAAATTAAGCTTTGCAAAATGTTCAAAGCCGTCCAACGTCTCTACAGCTTTATTCCAGACCTGTGGTCTCTATGTTTCCCACAATGTGTAACGTACAGGATATTGGAGCCAGGAAACAGCTCAGACAGGTCAGTGGAATGCAACAGATTTTATTCATGTGTGGCACAGGGATTGTTGCTACCCGATCCGTACCGGTAGCACGATCCGTACCATCAGCTCATTTGCGCCTGCGCGAACAGAATAACTTCCGGGTCGCCAAAAAATAATGTAACTACGGTACTGAAAAAACTTTATATTTATCCTTAAATAATTAAAGAATACTAAACTACATCATAAAGACAATATTGAAGACTTTTCTGAAAGAAATGGATGCTTTTTAGTGGAACATTTTGCTCCATGTTTTCATTAAGAGTGCTGCAATATCTGGACCTATATAAGGCTGTGCAAAGAAATACCACAATATGCAATATAATCCCAGATTAATGCAGCATGTTGACTCGTATGACAAACTACAGCCTTTTTAAAAATGTATAAACTCGACTGAGTGACTGCTCTGGATGATGCCAAAAACAGCTTGCAGCAGCAGACAGGGCTCCTCCTTAAACTTGAATGGTGTCTTTTCTTTCTCACATTCCCTTTTTTCATCGGTTCCTTTTTCTGAGTAAAAACTGCTGCAGCTGTCAGAGTCTGAGTGATGCAAGCGTGAACTTGCATTGACCTCTTTGTTCTGGTAATAAGGATGAAGGGACAGAGCCTTCATCACAACATGGAGACAAATTTTTGATGTGCTCTCGTTTCCCTGAAAGACGATGTCAGCGACAGCTCCTACATCATAGCGTACAAAGGTTAAAGTAAAAGTGACACCGAATTTCATCCCTCTGAGCAAAAGTACAAATAAAAGACAGGACAAAGAGAAACAGCAAAGTAAAATAAAGTCCTGCTGGGGAAGCAAGCTTCTTTGGTGTATGTTGATTACCACAGCCGCAGCGATGAAGTCCATCAAGTCGTTTCTGTACCTGCAGCTGACATTAGAGCACTCAGAGCTTTGAGTCCCTCAGCATTAAAGGAAAAAAAAACATGTTAACATCAACAGGACCCCGAGAGTGCCCATGCTGCTTTACTTTTTAGTTTGACAAATTGGCGTCCTCCTGTTTGTTAAAGCACACTAGACTAATGCAGTGTGTACATACCTGCAGGCAGTGAGACATGGAGCTATTTTAGGATGATAGAGGGAAACATTTTTATGTGTTTGTATATCCCCTCTAAAGGTCCTCCATGCAACCGAAAAGTGAAAAAATAACAAACCAAAGAAAAAAAAACTGCTCTCAATCTTTTCTAATTCTCTTTTATGACGGCTTCAGCCGATGAAACTAGCGTTAGCGTGGCTATCGAGCAAGTTTTATCGGAATTACAGAGTATTTCTTCACTGAAAGAAGAGCAAAACACTGCTCTGGAGGCTTTTCTCACAGGAAAAGATGTTTTTGCTCTTCTCCCGACTGGTTTCAGCAAGAGTTAGCCTGGCTTGTAGTTGTGTTTTCGTCGTCGCTCTGTTACGTCATATGCTTCGTTGATCTGATTGGTTTATTTGGCCCGTCTATCACCAACATAGGCCAATCAGCTAACCAGTATTTTCGCCCCTTCCCAAAGTCAGGTTAGGTATTTACAGCAGTGAATGTCTCAGACAATGGGGAACAGAAGATGAGGTCCAAGAGGTTCCATCATGGGAGGTTAAGCCCCTCCATGGGATGAACCAACGAAACACAACAGAGGTGGCAGATATCAGGAAATCCTACCAATGGCTAGACAAAGCCAGACTGAAGGACAGCACAGAGGCACTCATCATGCTGCACAGGAGCAGGCCCTGAGCACCAGAGCAATACAGGCCTAGATCCACCACACCAGACAAGACCCCAGGTGCAGACTGTGCAAAGAGGCCCCTGAGACAATCCAGCACATAACTGCAGGGTGGAAGATGCTGGCAGGAAAAGCTTACATGGAGCCAGGATCATCTGTGCAGAGTATGAGCTGCAAACCCTAAGGTCAAAGTGGGGAACACCTCCAAAAATGGTAGAGAATGACCGAGCCAAGATCCTGTGGGACTTCCAGATAGTGTTGCACCGATACTGATACCAGTATCGGACGGGGCCCCAATACTGCCCTAAAATGGTGGTATCGGTATCGGCGAGTACCAACAAATAAGGCACCAATACCATTTTGAGAGCCATAAGTTTATTGTCACCCACTCCTGGTAGGCAATAAAAAGTTCTACTGGATTTACTTTGTATTAAATTTTTTCCTGCTTCCCAAAGGTAGGCAGCAGCTTGACGGCCGATGCTGCACAGCCAGGTATCGGGTATCAGTATCGGGGCCAAAAAATGGCATCGGCGCAACACTCCTTCCAGATACAGACGATTGATGATAATGGCAAACCAAAAAAGCAGAGGGAAGCCGTTGTGGTTGACAGCAATACCAAGTGACTGCAACATCAGGAAAAAGGAACAAGACAAACTAGAGAAATACCAGGGGCTCAGAGAAGAGCTGGAGAAAACCTGGAAGGTTAAGGCATCAGTGATACCCGTGGTCGTTGGGGCCCTCGGGGCAGTGACCCCCAAACTGGAGGAGTGGTTACAGCAGATCCCTGGAAATAAATCACAAATCTCAGTCCAGGAGAGTGCAGTTCTAGGAACAGCAAAGATACTGGCAGAACCCTCAAACTGCCAGGCCTCTGGTAGAGGACCCGAGTTTGGAGGAAAAAAGGGAACGATATGAAATGAAAAAGCAGTAAAGCACAACTGCAAACCTACTTGGACATGTCGGTTTACTTAAATCAAAGGCCAGGAAAGAAGCATGGAACAAAGAAGCAGCTGAGAGTCCCCCTGTGACTTCTAGCTCTAGAGATCTACAGTTCAAGNGTTTACTTAAATCAAAGGCCAGGAAAGAAGCATGGAACAAAGAAGCAGCTGAGAGTCCCCCTGTGACTTCTAGCTCTAGAGATCTACAGTTCAAGTGTTGCATTTTTCTTAAGCACACCACAAACCTAACATTTATGATAGAGTGAAAAGAACAAGAACTGCATCACACAAGAAAACTATAGTTAGTCTGTTTAAAAAGGGATTTTGTTACAAAAAAAAATAAAAAATAGATGTATATTTATTTTATTTTAGCCAAAGATGGACTCAAAACTAAAGGAAACCAGCTTCATCACACAAGGTATAGGGAAACTGATTAGAGATGATGGAAAAGTAGATGGCTCTTTTCACAAGATAATTCTAAAAACAAAAAAAAAGACCTGTTAGACGGTTTAAAAGGCTTGAGACTCTACAAAGGTTGCTCTCGCATCACTACAACCCTAAAAATACAGCCATGGATTTGATCAGAGCACATTCCTGTTTTAGAGTCAACCCATAGAGGTCCAAACCTAAATCCAGTTGATAATCTGTATTTAAAAAGAATGCCTTTAGTCTAATATGAGCAAGCATGTGCTGCAATACAGACCAAACTGTCACTTTAATAATCTGCAACCTTGGCTCAGTTTGTGGATAATAACGTGACAAAACATGTTCAACAAGTTCAAATCAATTTTAATTCTATTTAGTTTATTTCTATAGCGCCAATTCACAACACGTCATCTCAAGGCACTTTACAGTTAATCAGATCATCCAGTCAGGTTGATTCAAAGTTTTCTATCTAAAGAAAACCAGCTGATTGCATTGACTCATTGACTCTTCAGCAATCCCTCACACTAAGCATGCTTGTAGCGACAGTGGAGAGGAAAAACTCCCTTTTAACAGAAACCTCCAGCAGAACCAGGCTCAGTGTGAGCGGCCATCTGCTGAGGCCGACTGGGGTTCAAGGAGATGGAAGCAGACGTAGAAAAAGAAGCATAGATACAAAAGCCAACTGTAAAAGGTGGCCCCGTTCAGGAAACACACAACTCTGAGCCAGATATTTCTCTTCATTATGGAGTCACAGCAAAACAGGAACAGATGAGGTGACAATGAGAGAAAGCAGAGAGAGCAGAACGTTAGAGATTGAACTAACAGATTCTGCAGAGTGGGAGAATAGAGATAGAATGAAGCAGAATGATGAAAAAGGGGTCCCTATGTCCTCCAGCAGTCTAAGCCTATAGCAGCAGAACTATAGAGATAGCTCAGGATAACCTGAGCCACTCTAACTAGAAGCTTTATCAAAAAGGAAAGTTTTAAGCCTAGCCTTAAAAGTAGACAGGGTGTCTGCCTCACGGACTAAAACTGGTAGTTGGTTCCACAGGAGAGGAGCCTGAGAACTAAAAGATCTGCCTCCCATTCTACTTTTAGAAATTCTAGGAACCAGTAGTAAACCTGCAGATTGAGAGCGAAGTGCTCTGTTAGGAACATAAGGAACAATCAGATCTGATATCAGATGGAGCTTGGCCATTTAAGGCTTTAAGGCAGAGATAAGAATATTTTTTGTGACTTTATTTCAAAGTAAATAAGATTTGAAACTAAGAGACATGTTTTTCAGTTTTCAGCAACCATGGAAATTAAATGCAGGCAAAAATGTGACTTTTTGACCAATAAATGGTGGGAAAAGTGTGTTGGTTGTTATTATACTTTGGACTTGACCTGTTCCTACTCTCTTTCTGGTGAAAGAACACCTTATGCATAAACTGTCATAACCATAAATACATGGATATCCCCAGCTGCACAGCAGAAGAGCCTGAAAGCTTTTATTGCTCACTGAAGACAGGTCAGCAGTAAAAAGACTGAGTGAGGGGGGACTGACCTTTGAGACACACTAAATACCAGAGGTTTCATTCCGAACAGCCTCATCTCCTCATCTGAGTGAGTGCAGTCAAGAAATTATAGTGAGAGAGAGAGGACAGAGTTTTCAGCAGCGATGCAGCTATCAGTACGAATATACATCAAACCTATAACAGCCAAGTCCTGATGTCATGGATGACCTTTAGAGGATCAGACCTGCCACTTTAGCTACAGATCAGCCCAAAAGGAGGCACAGATGCACTCTTACACTCCTGTGTACCTTTCAGCTCTTCAAAGTACAAGCCTCACCTGCGTTTGCTTTGAAGCAAAACTCTAAAGTCTCACTTTTCAGGGGCTTTCAGAGATTTAGTTTCTTGGCAAAAAAAAAGAAAGAAAAAGCTTGCATAACTTATGCACGTAACATTTAACATAATCACCATAGTGGGATAAAAGGAACCAGTGGTTATTGCATCATTAGTTCTTCACTGTTGCTGCTTCCAGGTGTTTGCTGATGCAAAGGTTCGGCCTGAATGTCTTCCTGAATCCATAAAGTTGTGGCAATATGTTAAGAATCATTAATCATTACAATTTAAAAGAAAAGAAAACAAACATAATAAACATGAGGTTGTTTTGTTGTTGTTTACTTTTGACGTCTTTTTTATTTCTGGTGTCACTTTTTTCCTGCCTTATTAGACTTAATCAATAGAATGTTTAGCTCCTTGTTAGTTGCTGCTTTCCACAGCTTCTCCTGATTAGCCCATTCTTTGTTCTGTCTCCCATATATACACCCAGGAGGGATTTACCATTAGGCAATACTAGGCAGTTGCCTGGTGCCCCAATTTCCTGGGGGCCCCATGAAACTCTGTTTACAACTATGGTTAATACACCTATTCGTATTTGTGCACATTAATTATGTTTTTGATAAAAATCCTTTGCTAAAATGCCATCAGAGCGCTTATAAAATTAAGTGAAAAGCAGCGAACTCTGCTCACCAGAGCAAGTAGATTGGTAACCCCGCCTCCTGCACTCCCCGTGCGCCGCACAATGGCAGCCCGCTGCTCCCCAAGTGAATGGGCGAAACACAGAGGGTGAATTTTGTTGTGATGTATTTGGAACAGTGTAATGACAATAAAAAAAATAATGACAATAAAAAACATTGTAGCTGGAGAATAAAGCTCATTGCTAAACGATGCAGCTTATCTGCTTGAAGCTGTATGTGATTATCAAAAACATTGATGTGTTTTTGTAATTAGCAATTCCTTATATTTTATCAATAAAATCTAAAGTCTTGGTGACATTATAGCTTTTAACTAGACTGATGTAACAGAGTGTTAATAAATGTAATCATTACTATAGGTGTCTTTTCCCTGAATGCTGAGGGATGCCAAAAAAAGGTTTATGTCTTCTCCTTAATGTTTAGTATCTCAACTTCAAAATGTAAACCTCAGGACTGATTATTAGGAAAGGTTGGAGTTTCTTAACTGGCTTGAAGTTTGATAGTATGAGGCTGAAAGCAAAATATCCCAACAAATATTGCATCCCAGAAGTCCTCAGTGATTGTGATAAAACAGCGGTGACTGCGGTTCCATAATTTCAGCTCTAATTGAGCAATAAAACAAATGTTTCTATTAAGCATTCATTCATATGCTGATTCTCACACTTTTATTCATGGTGCATTTTTTTTATTCCATTTGGTAATTATGCTACTTGTTATATAAAATTCTAGTAAAATACATAAACGAGTGGGGTTGCTTCCTTACACATATTTCAATCTGAAAATTTCACATAAAAAGCAAAAATCAATTACAAGAATTTTATTGATACATTTACTTTAGTCTTTGGCGCTCAGACCTCGGCAGGAAACATAGCGCTGAATTTTGCTGTGATATGGATGAACAGGAGTGAAGAACAGGGATGTTCCTCCCCCAGGCCAAGTTGGTTAGTCTGTAGACTGCTGATACTAAGGAGTGAGCTGATACTAGAGCTTCACTCAGGGACCTGGAAGATGGAATTCCAGCTTGGATAACGCGAGGAAAACGCCCCATTGGGAAGAAACCTCTGTCACAATGGGGTGGAGGTTTTGAGGAAACAAATGCAGAGATCAGGAGGCTGAGGTGAATCTTATAGATTAAATGTGTAACTGAGGCAGAATCCAAGAATTCAAAGAAACAACCAGAAAACATCAAGGGAAACTCACATGGGGAGCCAGAGATGAGGAAGCAACAAATAACAACAACGAAGCAGCACTGAGTGACTGCAGAGGTGGAGTATATAAGGGGAACCGAACAAAGGATGGATTAATGAGCTGAATATGGAGCAGGTGTGAGTGGAACTAACTAGAAGGAAGCCAAGGGGAAAGGAAACAAACACAAGGGGGCAGCAGAGAGTAACTAAAGACTGCTTGAATATAATGGAAAATAAACCAAAGATCAACAAAACAGAACAAATGATCAATGAAAACTAAAAACTCAGAGTCCCAAAAGGGGGAGAACAATAACAACGTTGGACAGAACCAGGCTCAACATGGCCGTCTCCTGCCAGAACAGTTGGGATAAGACAGGGAACGCAGTAAGAGTCCGGGAGGAATGACACTCTGACTTCAATTCAGATGACCCTCATTTAACCCACCTAGAGCCCCTCCTGCACCATAGCTAAACCTTCGTCAGAGTGTTAATTCCTCCCAGACTCTTACTGCGCTCTGTGTCTCATCCCAAGTGGTTTGGCAGAATCCCGCCATGCTGAGCCCGGTTCTGCCAGAGGTTTCTTCCCAATGGGGAAACCGCAGCCACTGCCTGTGCTTTGGGTAGAAGATGGAGTTGTGGATCGGAGGCCTTTTAAGGTGAACTCTGGATGCTGATTGGGCTTTCGTGGAGGTGTGGTTCAAACTTGATTAGCTGGTGAGGGAGGTGGATGAAGGTGAGTAATCAGTTTATTCAGTTTAACTTCTGCCTAGGCTCCATAATAATGAACATCATGACGAGGTCCAGTACAGCAGAAGAAGAATTTCATGAGCTCATTGAAACAACTTTTGAGTAAAGTCTCATCTAGATGAGGAAACTGGGTTGAGTTGTGTAAAATTAAAGTGTAAAATTTTTTATTTAACATAAACCTTAATTGATTAAACAGATATAAAGGATATAACAGAAAAAGGTGAGTCTGTGAACTTCTGCCTTCTGTGTGATTTTAAATCACTTGTTTAAAAAAATAAATAAATGACCAGACTAATTTATAGCTGTTAAAAGTCCCGGTCTAACATAAAAGCACTTGCAGTACGGTGCTGTTGAAAGTGAAAGTACTTTGAACTGCTGAAGTGTTTGCTTTTGACACAGGTGGTCCACTTACTTTTAACCATTACAGCAAGTTGTTCAAACAGCTCCGCAGCAGCTGTGGCTTCCTGCTTTAGGGAGTTTTCTGTGATGCTCCTAGCAGATATGACTTTGCTCTGTTGTGTTGATGAGAGCCTATGGTATATCTGCAACAAGTCTTGCAACATGCCATACCCTCTGGGAAACGAGAGAGTCGACATGAAAAGAGGGGGAAATCAAAAGGACGAAGAAGTTTGCAACTCAGCTTCCAACTGAAAATAGCTTGGGTTGAGTGAGTGACACGGTGGCCTTTGAGATATGGATACCTCCCCCCTGAGAGGGTGAGGAGGCAGGGTAGGAGGGGAGGATTAGAGGGGGACACAGATTTCCACCTTTAGCTGAGCTTTTTGACAGTTCATTGCCTTTGCAGGCTCAAAGTTCCACATTGTTTCAACCAGTTAGGCCTAATCACAAAGATCCTGGCTGCTGATTGCATTTTCTCATTTCCAGAAAGAGAACAACCCATCTTATCTAATTTCTTTATCCAAAACTTGCATCAATTTAAGAACCTATTAACATTTCTATAGCAAACAAGTAATTAAAGATAGATTGCACTGCAATTAAATATAACAATTCTAATGGTGAGAGATACTCTGCTTCCTTTTAGTCAACAAAGACCACAATACGCATTAAAAAAACAAATAAAGAGAATAGTAAATTGGGATAATGACCCTGCAGAGAAGTGAGCTATGCAGCAACCTTGGTAAAAAAAAAAAAAATTAAAAAGCCCAGTTTTTATTCATAATTCACATTTTATTACAACAACAAAATTATCATTGCACCTAGAAATAATGTATTATATATTTGAAAATAAAAGATAATCATTTGGATATATTAATGGATTTAGGGAAAAACATAGGTACTTTCAAAATAAAACTGCTTTGAGAGGCCACAGCAAGACTATTTGTACGTTACTTTATAGTAACAAACCTACGGTGGCCCTGAAGTGCAAACTGCAACTACAAATCTAAAAGCGCAACTACATTAAGGAAGAAAAACTACAGAAAGCAAAGCTCAACTACATTAAGAAAAACA
>NW_015151554.1:60001-61789 GCF_000732505.1 Cyprinodon variegatus | reverse complement strand
CAGGTGTGGACAGAGGAGTCTAGAAGAGAGCAGGGGAAAAGGAGAGTGACACAAGAGGGCAGCAGAGGGCAAACTATACCTAAGAACTCAAATACCATTAAAAAAAATCTACAATACCACAAAATGGAAATTAATCTAATTAACTAGAACATACAGAAAGACATGAATCAAAGAATAATTGAAAACTCAAAAAAGAAAACTTAAACATAACCAAAAAGTGCAGAGTCATGACACTCAGCATCACAAACTTTCAATTAAGCTTTTATTTCTTGCAACACTCTCAGGCTGGCTGTTGGGTTCTCTGAGGTTTCTCGTTACAATTTCATTAAGCATTGAACATACTTACAAAAATCTAATTTAATATGATCATATTGGTTCTTAGCCACTTCTTTAAACCTTTTAACATTTTACAATCAACCACAAGGTGCAGGTATTGATTCTGATTGAACCTGACTGACCAACAGAATGTTGTTTATAGGATACTGTAGGTGTTTAATGACAGAAAAAGGATACTTTGATGCTCAACAAATAAAAGTATAGTATTTAACAGGAACAGGAACAACCAGTGCAGCACGCTGCTTTGAAAGACCTCTAATTAGTAAACATAACTTTGTTTTGTGTTATTTAATCTCAGTATAAGTACAGCTTCAGTGGTAAATACAGACATCAGTGGTTAGTGAACATTATCCATCAAACGGCATCTTAAAGACCAAGAAACACGCTGAGAATAGACACACTAATAGAATAGAATAGAATAGAATAGAATAGAATAGAATAGAATAGAATAGAATAGAATAGAATAGAATAGAATAGAATAGTATAGAAAACCCTTTATTGTCCCACAATGGGGAAATTCTGGTGTTTATAGCAGCAAAATGATTATAGGAAAAATGGTCACACAAATTTGGACCTTAGAAAATGTCTAAGAATAACATAATAGTGAAGATTTAAAAGATAAACAATAAAATACTGTAAAGTGTTTTAACAATATAAAAACTCTGCACCTGGAGAATAAATAACCAATATACAGCTATGGACATTTTTACAGTAATGGATATTTGAAAATAGCAGCAACATCATGAGATGTGAAATTGTACTGTGAAATATTTAATAGTAATAAATATTTCAAGCTTTGAACATCTCACAGAGCACTATTCAATATATTATTCCGAAACATAAAGAGAATGGCAAAACTGCAAACCTACAAGGGCATCTAACCTGACCGATAGGATGAGCAGAGCATTGATAAGAGATGTAACCATGGTAACACTGGTAGAGATCCACAGCTCATTTGGGAGAACCTGTTGATACGACAACATGTAGCAGCCAGAGTGGAAGGCTAGAATATTTTTTTCACAACTGCAAGTACATTTGGGTACTGTAAAGTACTATACATATATCTCTATATTTTTTAAATGATATTTTGTAACTCGGAAGTGTAAAACATTGTATATAAATTTCATATTATGTGGGGATTGGAAGTCAGCACCCGCAGATTCCCAATGGAACTGGTAATATAAAATAAAAAGGAAATAACATTAGCAAGTAGGTCTGGGAACAGTTGAAAGTATATATATATATATATAGTAGTGTAGTGTGGAAGGAAAAATTCAGTTGGTTGGAGCAAAAACAAAAGGTGATTTATTAGGTCTCTTCCATCAGAGCATGGTTATATATATTCCCGCCTTCTCAATTTACCCTCAGCCAATCAAAGTTCAGCTCCCGGTTCATGGCTCCCTCTATAAGAGAGCTGGGTTTGAGGTGGGCCTCCTCCTTAGCAAGGTTCCA
>NW_015151554.1:54475-59944 GCF_000732505.1 Cyprinodon variegatus | reverse complement strand
CCTCTTGTGTTCTCCTTCTTCCCTAGCTCTTTCCCTCTCTTGTTCTGTGCACACCTGCTCCCAGTTTCCTCATTAGCCCCCTCTTTGTCTCAGTCTCCTTTAAAAGCCCTCTCTCTACAGTTCCTCTTTGCTGGGTCCTCGTCAAACACCGTCAAACCTCTTCAGTCTTCCTCCACTTTGTCTCTCTGAGCCCTCCTTGTGATTTTGATTCCCCTGATGTCTCCTTGGTTTTTTGGTACGTTTAGGGTTGTGTTTTTTCTTATTTTTTGATCGTTGGACTTTAGACTCCTGGTTTCATGTTTGTTTGGACTTTGTTTTCTTATTTTTTTTTTTGCATTCCTGGTTTCCGTTTATTTGGATTTTGGTTTTCACTTTGCATTTTTTTTTTTTGGATAACCTGCCTCTGTTTTCAGTTTTTTTTTAATCATTCATCATTAAATCACTTGAAAGATTCACGTGTGCCTTCCTGCTTCTGCCTTTGGGTCCTCAACCCTCAAACAAATCCTGACGAGGGGTCCCACCCATAAAAGCCCTGACCTCTCCTACACATGCGGAGGACCTTTTCTGTTCTATGTAGTTAAATTCTAATGAAATATAAAGGTCATGTCATTAGGAAAATATAGACTGATTAACGGGTTTGATGTTGAAGAAAAAAAAGTATTTTTTATTATATTTCAGGTAATTTTCTGTTATTTTTTAATCTCTTTTGAAATCGTCCCTGAAATGATGAATGGGAACTTACTGTGGATGAGGAATGGAAAATGCAGGACAGAAGAAAATGAAACATAGCTCTGTTTTCATCCTATCATGACTATTTTAATGAAATTTGCTTTATGTCAGTCAGATCCCTTGATAATTAATTGCTCAATTTTTCACTTACTATTTTTACTGAACATTTTTTCACTCCGACACAATTTCATTACCTGAATTTTATCAGTTAATCTTTGTCACCCTAACCCCACAGAGTTGCCCGGCTGTCAGAAGGACTTGCCAGCATCCATCATGCTTCTTACTAAAACAATATTCAAAAAAACTGGTAAAACTGAGGGATTCACACACAGATGGACTTTATATTTTATATATATTGCCTTAGGATCCAAACTATCTCTCAGCTGACTTAAAAAAGGCATCAGACAAAGATCTATAGTGCAAAACATGCTTTAGAGCCAAATCTAACGATACGTTTAAAAATGCATCACCTGGAATTAAAGTGGTTTTGTGTAATATAAGTAGAATGAAAGACAACTAAAGAAAAACTAAAACATGTTATTTTTTTACAGCTTTATGTAAATGACTGTATTACATTAAATATCACAAATCAGATAACAAATTCTTATGAAAGTAATTCTAGAAGCACAGAATAAATAAGAAACAATGATTGTTTATTGATTTATCAGGCAGTCTTAGAGCAAAGAACATAACATTTAGGTGAGTCAGAAGGCTTTTCACCTTCATATGTCTAAAAAAATGCTCCAAGAACATATTTTCTTTTCATATCTGAATAGAAAAATAATTGCGGACCATAAAATAAGTTGAACTTAAAGCCTCTGGTTTATTTTACCTCCATGACCAAAGAGGATAATAAAGGAGATAAAAACAGCTACTTTTTGAGCAAAGCTTCCAGCGTTGGTTTATGGTAGTTTGGTCTGCCAGACTAATTTATGCCATGTGCGCGGCGTCAGTCTGGAAATGGGAGGGTAGAGCACAAGGTGGGACTAACAGTCAGTGGAAACAGTAAAATTTTTCCTATTATATCTGCTCTATTCCATCTTATTTTAAGTTTTTTTGTGTCTTAGCTTAGTCCTCATAGTGGCTGTATCAACATCAAATCCCAGTTTGTGGATCTTTGCCATATCTCTTCCACATCTTTCTTCAGTTTCCTTTCAGTCCACTTCTATGGAAGATTTTTCCTGCCAAAAAGAAAGAGTTTGAGAGCAGCGTTTCCTCTTCTTGCACCCAAAAGTTGGAATGTTCACATCCAAAATGTCGGTTTTCTCCCAGATATATTATCATCAAAACTTTGTTTCTGCTGTAATGCTTCTTGCACAGATTTTTTCTTCTCTTGTTTACCTCCATCATCTCATGCTCAAACCAGTCTTGGCTGGAGTCAGAGATACGCTCGCAAACCCGTTGGCTCTGCTTGTGGATTTTTTTCGCTCTCTCTCTCAGACCGGAGTGGGATGGTCGCCTAGAAACCTTTCTAGCCAATGGAACGACAGCCTAGGACTGCCGCCTTGCAGCAAGAAGGTTCGGGGTTTGATTCCTGACCGGGGGTCTTTTTGCATAGAGTTTGCATTCTGAGCATGCGTGGGTTCTCTCCGGGTACTCCAGCTTCCTCCCATGGTCCAAAAACATGACTGTTAGGTTAAATGGCTTCTCTAAATTCTCTTTAGGTGTGAATGGTTGTTTGTCTCTTTGTTGCCCTGCGATGGACTGGAGACCGGTCCAGGGTGGACAGGCACCAGAACCCCTCACCACACCAGCAGGGATGAAGCATGACGGATGGATGGATGGATGGATGGATGGATGACAGCCTTAGAAAGGGAATGTTTGCTTTCTTCTTCTTGGTTTACCTTTTACTGTTTACTGATAATATGATTAATTTGCAATTTACATTATCATAAAAGAAGAAATGAAAAGACATACAACTGAAAAAAATAAAATAAAAACCTAAACATTTATAAGCCGAGATTCCTTAATCAACCATTTTCTGTTGTTGTTTTTTTGAGTTATTATTAGCGTCTGTCCTGACTAGCATACAATGAAGAAGGGATTTTGTTAACCTCAGACATGAAGATGGTTCGACTCCAAGACTCTCAAGTAAGTATCCTACTCTTATCAAGGCTAAAATGATTCATAAATCTGTTCAGTTTTTTTCAATAAGTTCATATATTTGATCTGGAACAGTAATATTGGCTGGTCCTTTAATTAAATCCAAATACATGTAATTGTAGAATGAAAAAAAGTCAAAATCATTTCCCAAAGTATTCACAAGAAATGTAGAAATTGTGCAAAGCATTTTTAATAATGTTTTTTTCAATCTCCCTTACGCCACTAGGGGACGCTGCAGTACCCCCAACACCCCTACTTCCTGCAGCCATGGCTATAGGATTAATTCACTATACAGTATGGGGCAAATTTAGCTGCTTTTCTACTTTGTGTTTGATTTTCTCTGACAGTTATTACAGTAGCTACCATTCAGAATTTGCCCCCTTTCCTTGAGGGGCCCTTCGCTGGCCCTTGGCTGGTCCTCTACAGTGGTGATCGTCATGATTTATGGACATTAAGATCTAAAGAGAAGCGTCATGTCCTGGTCAGACCCCGTAAATCAGTCAAAGGGTGGAGTCAGAGTTAAAGAAAATGCACGCCCAGGAGAAGGCCAGTGGCTGGAAGTTGGAGGGGAATGGGCTGCCATTCAGCTGCTGTTGGAATGGGAATGGCTGCTACTCTATGTACTTGTACTGGTCTGTATTCATAGTTATTAAACAGACATAAAGGTCGTTTAATATAAAAGACATACAGACAAGGTTTCAAGATATGATGCATAGGATCAACCATGAAGAAAAATTGTGTCACGATGGGGNGTCCTGACTAGCATACAATGAAGAAGGGATTTTGTTAACCTCAGGCATGAAGATGGTTCGACTCCAAGACTCTCAAGTAAGTGTCCTACTCTTATCGAGGCTAAAATGATTCATAAATCTGTTCAGTTTTTTTCAATAAGTTCATATATTTGATCTGGAACAGTAATATTGGCTGGTCCTTTAATTAAATCCAAATACATGTAATTGTAGAATGAAAAAAAGTCAAAATCATTTCCCAAAGTATTCACAAGAAATGTAGAAATTGTGCAAAGCATTTTTAATAATGTTTTTTTCAATCTCCCTTACGCCACTAGGGGACGCTGCAGTACCCCCAACACCCCTACTTCCTGCAGCCATGGCTATAGGATTAATTCACTATACAGTATGGGGCAAATTTAGCTGCTTTTCTACTTTGTGTTTGATTTTCTCTGACAGTTATTACAGTAGCTACCATTCAGAATTTGCCCCCTTTCCTTGAGGGGCCCTTCGCTGGCCCTTGGCTGGTCCTCTACAGTGGTGATCGTCATGATTTATGGACATTAAGATCTAAAGAGAAGCGTCATGTCCTGGTCAGACCCCGTAAATCAGTCAAAGGGTGGAGTCAGAGTTAAAGAAAATGCACGCCCAGGAGAAGGCCAGTGGCTGGAAGTTGGAGGGGAATGGGCTGCCATTCAGCTGCTGTTGGAATGGGAATGGCTGCTACTCTATGTACTTGTACTGGTCTGTATTCATAGTTATTAAACAGACATAAAGGTCGTTTAATATAAAAGACATACAGACAAGGTTTCAAGATATGATGCATAGGATCAACCATGAAGAAAAATTGTGTCACGATGGGGTGGAGGATTTTTAGCACCCAAATGCAGAGATCAGGAGGCAGAGGTGAGTCTTGAAGATTTAATATGTTAAATGAGGCAAAAATCCAAGGAACCAAAAAAACCAGAAAACTTCAGGTGAAAATTTACGTGGGGAGCAGAAACCAGCATTGAGGATCTACACAGGGAGAGTATATATGGGAGACAGAACAAAGACTGGACTAAAGAGCTGACAAGGAACAGGTGTGGATGGAAGCATCTAGAAGGAAGCTAAGGGGAAGGAAACAAACACAAGGAGGCAACAGAGAGTAAGAAATACAAAAGCACTCAAAAACAACTACAATAACAAAAAATTTAAATACACCAAATACACTAGAAAACATAGGAAGACAAGAGTAAAAAAATATAACTGAAAACTCAAAAAGAACACTTAAACAAAACCAAAAAAGTGCAGAGTCATGAAAAACAGTTAATAAGTGCATTTTGTAATTTTATTACGTTACATCACAATGGCTCATAATGTAAAAACCGAGGAATAATTTTTCAAGGAATTATCCATGATACGTTTAATGTGTCCATCTGCAGGTGAAGATTTATGAAGGCGTGGATGAATTTGTGTGTAAAGCCATCTATACCAATATGTGCATGCAGCCTGTGTGGATTGCAGAGGACCCCTAGAAGCAGGTAATTATTGCACTGTGGTGAAACATCATTATTCACTCATCTGCCCACTAGCACCATCTGTCCTGCTGAGCACCAACCTCATACACAATCAGTACCACACCAAGGACAACTCCACCCACGCAAACAATCCATCTCCTTGAGCATCGGCATATAGGACACCACTCATCACCTTTCCGCTCATCTCTCCTCCAACATGCTCTTGGTGGGCCTGGTACTCTCTTTTTTTATTTATGTATGATGCTTATAGGTTACTCAGCTCTACATTAAGTAATCCAGTTTGCATCTGTTATCAAAGTTCATGTTTCAGTCATATGCAGAAATTCATCCTGTCTCAACTTGTAGTCCTTATTTGTTCATATGAAACTATCTGGAATAAAAAGCAGAAA
>NW_015151554.1:49744-51318 GCF_000732505.1 Cyprinodon variegatus | reverse complement strand
AAATGAACTGAATTGTTTATTTATATAGCTTATAAATCAGTAAAATAACACGCGATGTAAAAGTTCACCTTCACGCTGTAAAAACAAAAGAAACATAAATAATGTTGAATATCTTGAAAATGTGTCTTCTGCAATTAAAACTCTCCGATGACTGAATCTTTTCTAATGATGTTCTTTATACTAAATGTCCATTACTCTCCACTTGCTCTGCTTGGTTCAGAAAAAAAAAAACTTTAATAGCAATTTGCCGTAATGCGCCATACCGTCATTCTACTCTGTCTGTTAGCTGCATCAGTGGCTTGGTGTAATTCCCGTTTTTACTCAGAGCTGATGGATTAGAACATAAAGTAACAAGAGAGGAACAATCATGTCAAAGAGATGGATGGATGGACTCAGGAGTAAGTGAAGAACTGGGTGTGTACATGCATGTGTGTGTGTGTGTGTGTCGGTGTGGGAAGATGGGCTGGTAGACAGTTGGATAGATAAAAAGCAAGAGGCATCAAGCTGTAGATGTCGATTGCTTCTGGGAATTTATCCCATTTCCCAGCCCTCTTCACCCTGTGTCATTCTGGTGCAAAGTGTGAGCAAACCTCTCATCCATATACACACACACACACACACACACGCCCAAATACAGACAAGAGAGGAGATTTAACAATTTTACAATTAATCAATAAAGTTTTTCTTTTTATTCCAATCTTTGTAGGTTAGATTGAGAAAATGAGATTTTCCAGCTGTGCAGTAATTCGTATCGGTATTTTAGTGTCTGCTCCTTTTTTTTGTTTTTCTCCAAGCCTCAAACTATAACGGCTAGTCTGCAGAAGAGCTTTTAAGTTGCTTTCCTGTCAAATAAATATGATTACCAAGGCCATCTTGCTTTTCTGCTTCCTCGAGGTCAGCAGTAAAAAAAAAAAAAAAATAGACAGAAAAGAAAAAGTCGTACAACAACATAAACAAAATGCAGTGATAAAAGTCATTCAAGCATCAAGGCTGTAATTTCACTTTTTCACAACATAAAAGACGAGCTTTTATTACTAGGACAGTTATGCACAGAATATTAAATAAATTCATCTAAAAGTCTGTACAACCAGTAACCCTTTTATTTATCCAGTTAAAGAAGTATTAAGCTGCTGGCAGCCATAATAAGGCTACTGTCGGCCATTACAGCTGTTTTATATGACATAACCCTCCTAAAGCATAAATAATTACATTTGATGACATTTATGACTTTTTCAGGCATTGTTTTTGATGTTGGTGCTTTGTTTAAATTTTTTTCAAATAAAGGCTTTATGTGATTTAGTAACACAAACTGGCATGTTTTGGTAACTCAGAGAAAATGAATAATCTACCAACAATTCTCTGTAGTTTTGTTTCGCTTTTATGTCCTTTAAAGGAAAAGTCCGGTCAGCAAGGAATAATCAATAGATCATTATTTATTTTACTGTTAATCAGTAAAAAAAAATAAAAGTAATAATTTTTGTCACAATCACCAAGTGTGGGAGCGGCCATTTTTGCCCAAATATAGTAGCCCCTCCCTCCTGCCATCTTCCAGCAGTGACGTCACGGTGCGGTAA
>NW_015151554.1:45264-47333 GCF_000732505.1 Cyprinodon variegatus | reverse complement strand
TGTCGTATTTTCTAAAGGCTTCTAGTAATTTTTTTCCTCTGCAGTTTGATTTTACCAAAGTGCAAATATTCCTTTATCATTTGAAAGAACAGTCTGAACCAAATGCAGACTAAAACCCAACAGGTCAAAGCCCTCCCTGTCCCAACGCACTGAGACGATTAATGCTTGTTTTAAAATCCATGGCTTGGTAAATAAATAAGAAGGCCAGAGTGAATTAAAATTCTGATGCAATTACACCACCACTTCCAGTTAACCCCTGGGCAATTAACAAGCTGTCAGCTGGGATGGATAGGAGTATGTACGGCAGCGTGAGAGAGAGTGCCTGGTGACTGCGTGTCTGGTTGTTTATGTGGGGTTTGCGTTCACCCAGCTAGCCATATAACACCCTGCTGCTGATGCAAACTCAATATGCTTAATTATTCTGCACAGAAACTCCATCAGCATACAGAGAAGAAGCAGCAGGGTGCGGCGTGAGGAAAGGGCTCTTTGGGAAGAGGTCAGAGGTGGAGTTTAACAGTGACGGAACGGGAATTAAAAAACCTCCCAGCAACCTGATAGAGATGGGCTGGAATGCTTTGAAATGTCAATGAAAAGGCTGAACTGAGCGCAGAAAAAGTTGACCATAAAAGCAGAAGACCTTAGAATCATAGAATGAGGCTGATGCTCCAGCAGAGGCGCGCTGCAATACATCAAAGATGGCAGCTATTTGGCTAGAGAAGGTGAAAGCATGATTTGGGAAAAAAAAAGAAGGACTTGGCTCGGTTTCAGACATCCTACAGTTTCTGCGTTCGCGTGTCTGTTTGTGCGCGCGCGCACGCACGTATGCGTTCATCTATCCCTTGGGCCTCGCTTTAAGGAGCCATTAAAAGCCAAATACAAGCCAGAGTGACCTCCTTGCACTCCTAACGATTTTTGATGCCAGTGGAAAGAAGCAAAACATATCATACCCCCTCAAAGCCATATTGCTATCATAGCACTTTAATGAAAAAGAATGCCGGCTACTGTCCCAGAGGTCCCAGACAGATAGAAAGGTTAGAGTCTGGAGTTTAGGGAGAATTAAAGGGGAAGAAAAGCTTACAGCACACGGATGATGACACAGGACAATATTAGCTTCCTGAGGGAAGTCTTTGACAATATTTGACCTGCTCAGGCCAATGTTTAACACTGTCCAAACTGATGCCAAATTCCATTCAACACACGTGTACATAGGGTGTATGTACGCACACACACATGCATACAATCAGTGATGATAAGAAGCATGCAGGGAGTGGCGAATCAATCCCGAATCTTGCAAAAAAAATGAGCATTTTGTGAAATAAAAAGTATGTGCGTCTTCGTAACGAACGCTCAGACCTTAGAAGGTGCACAAACACAGACACACACAAACCCACATCCCCTGAACTTAGTCTTACATCCAATCAAAGCAGAGCTAATTACTGTATTTCAATGGTGCTATTCCAGCGTGCAAGTAGCTTGCCTGTTGATGGCGTTAAATTACTGCTTTAATTACTGATGCTAATGTTTTCCCTGCTATTAAACATATATGCAAAGTGGAATCTGCAGATATTCAGTGCTTATCTTCATGGGTCCCCAGGGGCAGAAGGGCTGAGGGAGAGTGGTGAGAAAGCAGGGACCTAAGGAAGTGCCATCGCTGCAGTTCCACCTGCTGTAAAACACCAGTGCCGGCCCTTGGCTTGGGGCCCAGGAACAGATGCACACTTTTACTGCTACGGGAAACAAATGAGCAAGCTTTGTGCGTGCATATTTAGGTCAGGATATATAAACCCCACACTGAGACCGTTTTTGTTGTTTTAGTGGCTCATTAAAATATTTTAGTTAAGGTAATCTCAGGGTTTGAGTGTTCACACTCAGCTTTAGCTTTACGATCAAAAAGGGAGCAATTTTGAAGTAAAACTGATAATTATTTATGCTATTTTCCAGTCATTAAACAATGCTGGCACTTTAGAGCTACAACCTGAGCATCAGCGTAAAGAAAAGTCTGGACAAAATAGTGGAAACTTTATAAAGGGAAATAATTTTTCTTTAATAATTGATGTTTTGTTTCTCTA
>NW_015151554.1:33801-43919 GCF_000732505.1 Cyprinodon variegatus | reverse complement strand
CACAGCTGATATTTCTCTCCAGGATGGAGTCACAGCCAAACAGGAACAGACCAGATGAAGCTACTATGAGAAAAAGCAGAGAGAGCAGATAAATATACAAATAAATGTAGCATTTAATGGTGACAATTTAATTGAATCAATATGTTATTGTACTGCAAAAAATAGAAATCTAAGTAAGTAAATTCTTCTTAAAATAAGTGCTTTTTTTCTTTAATTAAACATATAAGGGAGATATTTTTCCAACGGAATAGACAATTTAGAATAAAAATAAAAAAAGACTGCAGTCTCTTCTTTAAAGTGCATTATATGTAATTATCTTATTTTAAGGGTAAAGATACTCATTCTGTTGGCAGATCACTTATCATACTGCTCAAATTAGGGTTAAATATTCTTTATTTAAGAAATTATTACTAATTTTCAGATAATTTTTTAAGTGTAGCATTGATTTAAAAAAAAAAAAGATAAAAACTACTCTGATGCTGTGCTGACATTTAATATAAGAAAATCTCTAAATCTATTTGGTTTTGCTTTGGTTTATAGAAAATCTAGTTTGCAGATTTTACTTGAATGTTCCTTAGAAATGCAGCTGTTAAGAAAACCCCTTAAAAATAAACAGACTCCATTTTCAAAACAAGAAAGGTTTTTGGTGTCAGGCCAGCTTTTTTTCATTTATTGCCACTTTCAATACACAGGACAGACAAATTTAATTTAGAACATGGTTTATGGAAGTTAGTGTGGCTTCCTTTTTCGTTGCGGTGCCACTTCTTAAAAGCTGCAGAACATTCTGCATTAATTCTAAGCCCATTTCTACCAGATTGAACATTTTCTTTACAAATGCAGGAACCTTTTCTATTGAGTCGACAGAGAGTTTTTTTTTAAAGATAATGTCTCTTAAAATAATACCTTGACATTTTACTTAAATTTACACAAAACATACCAAAGCTTCCTTAAGCCCTTTTTATTGAAAGATGAGAGAGGAACATAAAGTAAATATGGCAGCGGGATAAAAGGAAATACAATTTTGATTGCAGGATACATTTCAAAGCTGTGAAGGAAATAACTCCAGGGGCAAAAGCGAAATGACAGATATGAAGTTAGAATACATATAATTACATGAGTCCTACCTTTGCAATAAATGCTAAACAGAGTCTTAACTGATCTTGGCCACGGGTTTCCCATGGTGATACTTTGACTGAATCAATAACTCTGGGATTCAATTACGTCCCCCCACTGTTAACTGTACTGGTACACTTCAGTGTTCTCCTGCACCTCTGCATAAGAAATAAGACAATTAATCCATCAGAGGGACACTGGAAGCTCTACAAGCGCTCCGAGGAAGGCGCCGCTGACAAGTATTACACAGACAAGCACTCTCTTCTTTCCTCTGGATAAGTTACCAGAATATTTGCAACATATTTTATTCCTGATTCCCTTCAAGGTAAAATTAAAAAATATGATCAAACAAAAACCTGTGTATGGAGGAGGTCGAAAAGAGAGATTTTGAGGCCTTTTCAGGGCCAGTATGTTGACCATAAGCGGAAATAAAATAAAACTCAGGAAATTCAGTGATTTCTCCAATATTGGAGAAACCAAACAACCTCTCCACGGACGCATGGCCCAACACAGAAGAGCGCCCTCCTCTGGACCAGACTCGGCAGTACATCTACACCTTATGGACCAGAATGTTCAGATTTTGGACAAAGAAGACAGGTGGTTTGAGAGGGGGGCGTGAAGGAAGCCATCTATGCAGTGGCGGCTGGTGAAAAATATTTTTGGTGGGGCTGATATAGCCTAGTGTACGGAAGAGGATTAGGGCCACTGGAAAAAAAAAAAAAAAGTTAACTGATTTTTTTAATTTTATTTCAGTATAGTATGGGAAAAAAGTCAGAATTCTGACTTTAATCTCAGAATTTTGAGAAAAAAGTCAGAATTCTGGGATTAAAGTCAGAATTCTCAGAATTCTGACTTTTTTCTCAAAATTCTGAGAAAAAAGTCAGAATTCTGACTTTAATCTCAGAATTCTAACTTTTTTCCCATGTTAAACTGAAATAAAATTTAAAAATCAGTTTACTTTTTTTTTTTTTCAGTGGCCCTAATCCTCTTCCGTACTAGTGTATGTCTCCAACTAATCTAGAATAAGAATTCAAATAAACAATTGGACAATAAATACAATTTAACAGTAATGATTTAATTTACTATATAATAACAGTAACAGTGATGATTTTGGTCATAATAACCATGACATGAAATTTTCATATCCTACAACAGGGATGTTTTTCTGGCAAACGGGTAGATAAATAAGGATCTCTACGAAATTGGTGGAAGCTGGATCTCGCTCGTTACGTTCGCCATCGTCCCTCTAACTGTCTGCACCTGCGCTTGGGTTCAGAAGCCTGTTAAAGGGCAGTATTTTCAGCGCCCCAAGACCATAAAGTTCTGAGACGCTGATTGGCCATTAAATTCACCTAGCAATAGTACATGATTGGCAGATTCTCTGCACATGTGGGGCAGTCTGATCAGCGCCCCAAGACAAAGACGGTAGGAGTCTGTCTGTAGAAATCCACAAATGAATGACAGTAGGTAGGGAAATGTAGTTTATATAATTTGTTTTGCTTATAGGTACACACTCTAGAGAGTAAAACTGACATTTATGAGTTCATTTGTAAAAATATATTTTACGTTTCTCTCTTCTTATCAGGGAGGGCGGTGCCCCAGCGCCCCCTATGGGCCGGCCGCCACTGCATCTATGTGTAACAGTGTTTAAAGGTATACTATGCAACAGGTGTTGATTTTCCAGCGAGGCTCCCCCCAGAGGGCGAAAGTAAAAGTGCGCTGTCGTAAATATGCTCAGCTGTTCTCCTGGTTTCTCCATCAAGCCAGGCGCGGTTGTTTTGAGCTTAGCAGCGAGGCGAACGCAACGCATCACCATGTCTACTGCGGTAAGTGACTATTTTGTTGTTTTGTTTTCATACATTATTTGTTATGCATGTGTCTAAATAACAAAGATTGTAGTTAGCCAAATTCTCGCCGTAAAGCAAGACTGACTCTCGCGATGCACAAGACTTCTGAGCCTGTGGGTGCGGGCCGAGGGCTCCTGCAATTGCAAGGACGATATTTCCCCTACAGACCACCAGGGCGGCCGAGAAAACCTTTGTTCGACCTGAAATGACTCATTTAATCATCCAAAACGTTATGGAACACATTAACTGAAAAATGTTGCATAGTATGCCTTTAAGTTGTAGAATCCCCACTTGCTTTAGGTCTATCAGTGCAATGGGGAAATAGCGCCCTCCCTCTGTGTGGCTTGTTATATGCGGCTGGCTCAGTGTACTCAGTGCCAGTCTGTGAAAGCTGCATAAGAGGGGAGTAGCATTCTTCAGCACACAGTAGAAAAAAGTTAGAAACGTAGTGAAAGATACATTTTTTTAATAACAAATAAACAAATAGTGTGTAATGACTGCTAAATAAATGAGTGCTTGGCACCATTTTTTTCTTTTGTTATTGTTGGAAAACACTTCATGTGCTAAGTTAAAAGCTAACATAAAGCTCTGTTGTAGTGCGCTGAGTGAAGCTGAGCCGTTGCACTGATTCCAACCCCAATATGTTCTCATTCAGGACATAAATTCAATTCAATTCAATTCTATTTATTTCTATAGCACCAATTCACAACACATGTCATCTCAAGGCACTTTCCAGTTCACCAGATCATCCAGTCAGATTGATTTAAAGTTTTCTATCTAAGGAAAACCAGCTGATTGCATCGACTCATTGACTCTTCAGCAATCCCTCACACTAAGCATGCTTGTAGCGACAGTGGAGAGGAAAAACTCCCTTTGAACAGGAAGAAACCTCCAGCAGAACCAGGCTCAGTGTGAGCGACCATCTGCTGAGGCCCACTGGGGTTCAAGGAGACAGAAGCAGAGACACAAAAAGCAGCTGCAACATAAACTGCCTGATCACCCAGAAACTCCTTGTCTTCATTAAAAAAAACTACACAACTCAGAGTCGATGGGTTACTTGAGCCGTCCTGGTACAGTAAAGTGAAGCAGAACCCGGTTAGCCAAGTCAACAATTCCCTCTAATGACCCGCTTTTCAGAGACATAGACAGGCATGGAGTATTGCAGGTTAATAAAGAATATAAATGACTGCCTGTCAGGTTCAATTTTCATCTTTTCTAAACCAAAACAAGGCTTTTTTTTTTTGGTCGACTCTATAAAGCCTTGAACTCAACGCTATTTCTGGCATTTTGTATTCAAAAACATGGGAAGAGAAACGTCTTCAAACTTGCAAACAAAGTCCAGTGGATTGTTTTTTTTACTATTTTGGAAAGATCTATTTACAGTAGAACGCTGCTATTGGGAGCCTGACTTAGCCCTCTGAAAAAATAATCATTCATCAGATGAGCCTCTTTAACCAAACAGTTTCAGTTATCACCATTAACTCGTTGGTCTGTTGTTTAAAGCTTCTGCTAATAAAGGTAATTTTTATCTGTTACTCCTCTGATTGAAGTCTCTTTTTTCTTTAAATGTATTTCCTTGATAGAAAAATAGTCTGGAACCTTCTGAATGAGCTCTGCTTTGATAGTTTTCATGGAGTAGATTTAACCGTCATATATTTTGATGTGTTTTAATTAGCTTCTAACAGTAAAAAAATCAGGATCTCTTTTCTCAAATATGTGACAATGATTCTAAGACTATTTAACGCTGGTTTTTATTCCTCTCATTGCAGGGGGACTGCAGGGAAGCACACACTTCCATATCCTCCTAAAACCCTCAATCATCCCCCTCATAACCTCCCTGAGCCTTTGCCTTTTCTCTGGTGTCCAAAGGGTGGGCTCCTCACACTGCTGTCGTGTTTTGATTCTCAATTGAAAATGTAGTTTCATTTTCTGTAACATGTCTCCACCTTGCACCGTGTGTACACTAACAATAACACGAGTGCCAATGCGCTCTGGGAAGCAGGGGAGATAATAGAATTTTAGTTTGTGTGCGGATCTGTTGTAGGGGCTACTTCAGATCCAACAAAGAAAATTATGCTGACAGAAAGAAAATGTCTTTTGTGTTGGACTGGCACAAAGTTTGTTTCCACGTTGCAAT
Organism: Cyprinodon variegatus; assembly: GCF_000732505.1. Classification (NCBI taxonomy): domain Eukaryota; kingdom Metazoa; phylum Chordata; class Actinopteri; order Cyprinodontiformes; family Cyprinodontidae; genus Cyprinodon; species Cyprinodon variegatus. The sequence goes on along the minus strand of NW_015151554.1, from coordinate 38,822 downwards.
GGGAATTGCTGAGTTCGGAAAAAGGATGCCTCTCTGCCCCAAACCGTGCATCGCCAGCATCTTACTGTACCTGCCTGCATCTATTTCTTGTTTCCCAAACAATGTGTTTAGAATCAGTGCTGCGCCCTCACCGGGGATCCAGTCCAGTCTGGTCCTGTTCCGTCTTGCATGGCTTGGTAAAGGGGCCGTACTCTCCACCGCTTGGCGAAGGAGGGGGCTGTAGTTTTAGAGAATAGAGAGTTTACCACATGAAGAGAAATGTCTCTTTCTCATTGTAGCCCCTCGGTCCTTTTCACCAGCAAACCCTTCTGCAGATGGAACTTTTTGACACTGCGAGATGATATAAAGCGTTGGTGCTTCATCTTCTATCACTGCACCTGCAGAAATGTGTTATTTCTGTTTTCTTTATTGGGTTTTAGCTGTGTCACTGCCCCCCTCTGCCCACTCCATCAATTACCCCCTAGGAATAATGAAATTGGATTGCACTGTGATATTACATTACATCCCGGTATTGTTTCATGTTGTGTCATTAAATGATTGGTGAACAGCCGCAGTCCTCGGTTAACCACTTATGAGTGCATGCAGACCCACAACTCTCGGCCAGCTGAGACCGAAGGGGAGGAGAAAAGAAACTACTTTTACGCCAAGGCTACATGATCGGAATATTTCTGTCCTTTGCCGTTTCTTGCTGCGCCTGTGAGATTGGCTTCTGGTGAATCAATTTGCATTTGTAAGTTGTAAAAGTTCTTGTTCATCCAGGGACTTTCTTCTTTACCGCCTTCTCTGAATCCCGAGTCAATCAATGCTGTAAGTAGGTATATTGTGGTAAATCAAGTTTGTGTATTGAATATAAGGGTATTAGGTGATTTTGCGGGAAACAAATTAGTGAGAAAAACAATCATCAAGGAGGGCTTCTGCACATCTATCTCTTAACGCCCCAACTGGTTCGCATCATGCATCAAGAACAAACCTTTTTCCTGTAGTTAATTCATCTTTTTTTACTATGGTGTTCTCTTAAGCTGTGTTTTCAGCAAGCACGTCTTAGGAAAGGATTAAAACAACCCAGAATATACAGCAGAAAGACTTCAATTTAAGGAAAATAAAATAGATGTTTGGTTTATTTTGCAAGCAACATGAATTGAAGCCAATGGATGCATTAGCCTCAAATACAGAAACGTTTTGAACCAGTGAATTGATGTGACGTGTGTGACGTCAAAGAGGGAGTGTCACGGTTGGGTGGAGGTTTTTGAGGAGTCAAAATGCAGAGACCAGGAGTCAGAGGTCAGTCTTTCAGATTTAATGATGCAACGGAGGTTAAATCCAAAAAATTGATATGAGAACATTTTTAATGGAAAACCAATGAATTGCATTGGTTCTGTTTTAATTAAACCAGCAGGTTAGGGTAGCAAGTCGATCTCTCCAAATAATTATTTTTTATATGTAGGCCTATCAAAAAAAAGACTATTTCTAAATTAGTAGAAAATTAACAACATATTTACCGTAGGTCAACGTGTTTAACTAGTCTTTGGTTCCTTTAAACGATATAATAAAGGAAACTAAACACAAATATTGGATATAATGTGAAAGACGATGCATTATTTTTCTTCTGCTCTGCAATTATTCCAAGTAATTTTTTTATTAATGAATCTATCATTGCAACTTTTGTTCAGAAAGAATCCGAATAAAAACAGTCTTAAGTCTGAGGTGCAATGGGACCAAATGGGGAATATTTCACTGAGGGTTTTATAGTGCATCTTTTACTTCTAGCACTCAGCTTCCACATGGCTGTTGAGTGGACTACCATAGATAAAGTCTCCGCTCCCAGTTAGGCGTTATGAAATGGCTTTCACTAATGATTTCTGGCAAATCCACGTAAATGTCACCAGAGGATGGCCGTCTTCTAGTGGCAGCTGGATCCATATTGGGGTCAGGTGTCAAGAAACGTACAACCAAGCGCACGTGGTTGAACGTCTAGTGCTGTGCACACGCGTAAAGAGCGTGCTTTATAAGACGGTGACCTCCTGTAGCCCTGAGCTGAAAGTGCCCCTTCAGCAGAACCCCAAGAATGCCCGGAGAAGCAGAGTCTGCAGAAAGCTCATAGTTTGCACACACATTCAGGCTCAAGATTTAGAGCATTAAATTACACATAACGACACACACACACACATATATATATATATATATATGCACCGACCTGTCTGCATCCACACAGATTCATGACACACACAAATGCATTTTAGGTTTTCTCAGCAACATTTATCTATGCTTTATTTTGGGTGATAAACCTCCGCCTTTGATATAACTCAAGTGGGATGAGAGCATGTAAATGTAACCATGAAAATAAAAACCAGGCTCCTGCAGAATTTCAACTGCCCCCAGAAGAATCGAAGCACGTGTCTGCAAGGAGATATACAACCACAGCTTTCCTTAGTCTGGATCTGCCAGCTTGGTTATGTAAATTAAATGCAAATGGAAATACTTACAGGAGGGTCTTTAAAAAGGAGGGTGCTAAATGAGTGTCAAACTGTTGCTGACTCGTTTGTTTCGACTCTGATTATATTAAAATGAGAAGACAGGATTTGTGGTTAATGCAGACGAATCAGTTTTGTTTTTTTTCCTTGCAGAACGCCGTTCGTCAGGCTGATGGAAAGTTTTTCAGGACAGAATGTTTGTTTTCAGCAGCATATGTCACCTTGTCAACCAGAAAATGTAAAATCATGCAGCCGATGAGCTCATAAAATCCAGCTACCACAGGTGTTCCATAAAGTTGTTGTTGCAAAGGCTGAGTGTTTTATATTAGTTGGTAACCCTCCATCAAGATGCTAACAGCCCTAGCGAGGTACCGCAAGGACAAGAAGGTCGCACGTCGAGCTAATAAACATCGTCTTCTTATTATTTTTTTTATTATTTTTTCATGCGAACGCAGAAATAAAACCTGCTCAGCTGCAAAGATTTTGCGATTTCATGAGGTCGTGACCTGTGTGTTTACGCCTTTAATAACATCCCCGATTGGTTATAGGCTCTTATTTTTAAACCACCCAATTATATGGGCAGATTATGAGATGATTTTTAATGCATATGCCTTTCTGTGACCTCCAGCTGCAAGATTTACTGAATCAACTACTTAGTCACATGATGACACAGCCCAGTAAAGTTGATCAGGCGTGTTTAATGCACACACCATCAAAAGGCTTGAATTTCAAATCCTCATCATTTCAAAAACACTTCATTCTTCTGTCAAAATAACAATATAAATATGGGTGAAAACAAATAAACAATCGAGGGCCACCTCAGTCATATTTATAGTCATTAAATTACTTCATTAGCTTCACCACAATTAGCTGTCACAGCTTCAAGTAAAGGTTTGGAAGCAGTTGGATTGTTTATTTTCAGCATTTCACATTTATGTGAAAACGGAGCAAAACTTTGCTTTACAGTGATTTCAATTATTTATTATCCGAACCCACAGCAGGTGACTTTCTTGGGGTCTCCAGATTAGTTTTACTCAGATCCCGTCACAATAAACTAATGTTAATGTAAAGACTGTAGAGTTTGCACAGATTAAAGAGCGAAAACTTCAACAAGCACTAATTAAATTTGTTTCAATCACTGTTTTAAAGACATAACAGCCATATTAAACTTGGGTTGGTAAAGAACCTCCATCTTTTTTAGCAAAGTGGTCAAAAACTGTACTTAATAAGCCAATGCATATTGTACGGAACGTTTGTGTCAAAAAAATAAAAATAACTATGAGAAAACACACTGTTTACTTTATATTCAGTTTACTTCCAAATGGCACAACAGAGTCGGCAGGCAGAATAATGATTATATATGTAATAATTAAGATATTTAAGCTTGTTTCTCAGTCTGTGTTCAAATTAATATTGCTAGAGTAGAGGTGAAAAAGCCGTTTCTCAATCTGTGTACTTGTGCGTTCTCGTATCCTCGTGAAACGTCATCATCCTTAGCCATAGTGCTGTTCCAATTCACAAGAACAGCAGATGGAGAACAGACATTGGATGTTGTTCTGGCCCCTCCCTCTTTACCCAGCATGCATCAGAGCAGACTTGTCTGGTCTCCAGGGAGGCCATTTCTATAGCACCAAAAAGGAGGACATTGTGCGGCATATCAACAAATTACTACGGTGTACAAAAGAATCGGGTAAAGTCTCATTTATAGTACAAATCTTAGTAGCTTAAAGAGGACGTTTGTGTAGCTAAATAGAACAAAATATTAAAGAAATGTAAAAAGAATTGGTTCTCAGCATTTGTATTTATTTAATACACTGTGGTGTTTATAAAGTGACCCCCGAGATGATTCTTTAAAGTGCAGAATAGCACAAAGCATAAGATGTGTGGACTTAAATGTTAAAAAAATCTTTTTAACAACAAACATTCATAATAAAATAGCCTAATATTTTTTTTAAACAACAAAAGAGATTATGGAAAACACATTCAACTGCTCTAAAAGTATAGCTTTATTTTTAAGAGCCTCAGTCTTTTGGAAACTTATCTTAAGTGTGCAGCAGACGTGTCTTTATGGTCGTCCCTTTAGCTATGGGCCAATCACTGTTGCAAGTTGCTTAACCCTTTTCAAAAAATCCTCAAAGTAGACTGCAGTTTTACTGGAGTCCTTATTACCTTAAATCTTTATTTGTAAACACCTATGAGGAATGTACAGAAGAGGATTAGGGCCACTGAAAAAAAAAAAACGTTAACTGATTTTTAATTTTTTTTTCAGTTTATCATGGGAAAAAAAGCCAGAATTCTGACTTTTTTCTCAGAATTTTGAGATTAAAGTCAGAATTCTGTGATTAAAGTCAGAATACTGAGATTAAAGTCAGAATTCTGAGATTATAGTCAGAATTCTGTGATTAAAGTCAGAATTCTGACTTTAATCTCAGTATTCTGACTTTAATCACATAATTCTGACTTTTTTCTCAGAATTCTGACTTTAAGAATTCTGAGATTAAAGTCAGAATTCTGACTTTTTTCTCAGAATTTTGAGATTAAAGTCAGAAT